>NC_091060.1:11009187-11310645 GCF_000393655.2 Nicotiana sylvestris
GTGATGAAGGGTTTATACCATAACCCCCTAAAGCATAGGCAGAAAACGTTGAGTTAGGACTATCAATAGTTGGATATTGAAATGGAGAACCTCTTGCACAGTTGCGAGTTGGTGTAGAGGGCCCATTCAAGTATGCAGCAGAGGATCCGGCAGATTTGTGAAACTGAACAGATTCAGACTTTTTTGCATATGGATGTTGCTTCATAGGATTCTGACCATTCTGCAATCGGAAGAGGTTCTGATGATCATCCATCTCATTATGAATCTGAGACTTTGGATGTTTCCCTTCGTCTCCCCTATTGTTCCCTGATAGACTCATGCCAGACAATGCAGCAGCCAAATCAGCATGCTCACCCATATGAGATGAAACATTCTCTAGTGATGCTATCCTCCCTCCTCCAGCAGAAGGAATACGAGGACTAGGAGCTCTAGCCACAAGCTGAGGGTCAGGGGTGGTACTTCGTGACAGTGATCCACCCACGGCTGAAGCATAAGACTGAGAGCCTGATGAGCTGACATTTTGAAGGGTAGACATGCCTTGAACCTTTCCCCGAGAATGTAGTGCGTCCAAATTTGCCATCTCATGATGGAGATGAGCAAATTGGGACTCAGAAGGATCAACAAGATCATCATATGCACGGGAAGAAGGACGTGACGGATGCCTCGAAGTAGATGTTGTCTGGCTCATATTGTCCTACAATTTATTAGAAGTGTCAGAACCAGAAAAGAATAGACAGTAAGATGAAACTCCAAATAAGCCAGGACTTCACTAAGCGAGTACAAGTTGAATAAAAGAATGATAATAAGGCATGTCTCGAAGTGCTCCGAAAAACAAATCATCATAGTTTGGCAATACTTCATGAATTTAGTATGTTATTAAGAAATTCATTATATCTATTTTACAAACGTCTTCTGTAAACAAGAAATGTGTCCTGATCATTAAGATTTATTTTATCAAATAAAAGCAAGTCTGACTCGAAAGGAAGCAATTGTGCTTAAAGAAGACGATTGCCGATACCACCTAACCTTCACAACACATTAGAAGTGCCATGTTCGCAACTTCGGGATGTTAGAAGTTGCATTTTAAGAATGCTATATGATTTCGAAAGTAGCTCGATCCGCTCCACAACTAATCCAAATAAGGAGATGAAAAAGAAGTTGCAAGCTTCAAACATCCACATTAATGAGCAAGAGAAAGAATTAATTGACATTACAAAATGGGCCTTTTGCCTTCAGAAAGAGGACAGAAGAGATGGACACTCAAAAAACACGTGCGACTTGCAAATTACTGATCTTCGAAAAAAATTAAGGTGCATTAAATATATGAATCTCCCGAGTACATATTCCACTTAAACAAACTGTTGATAATTTTCTCAAGAGCAAGAAGGACTCCAAAGTGGGAACACAAATATCCAGCAACATTTAGATAACATTTTCTATCCACTAGATTGGCCCCATATAGATCGAGATAACGAAGACAATAATCTAAGGCTCAAATTAACTAGCCCAAAAGGTGTTGTTCTTAACATGCTTAAAGACCAATCGGTGAAGCAAGATGCAAGAAGACAAGTAATGTTCATTAAATGCCGGTAAATAACCCATGCCATACATATATACGTGACAATGGTAGAGATACACAAAACTATACTAATACAACAGATTTTGACAGCAAGCATTGGAATCTCTATCAAAAGGAAATAAGTTTCAGTATTAACTTAACAACTAATCCCACACAAGCGCGCTATGATAAATAGTTAACACATATCAACATTCATGAATTAAAACATTTCGAACCAAAACAATAGAACTTTATCATCTAAAGATATTTCCATTTCCATTTAACCTGAATCATCTCAGCAATGCTCTTCTGTCGGCTTCCTAATCCTAATCCAGGTAATCCAATAAGTCCATCCCCGCCCCACTCTTTCCCCGCCTCACTTCCATTTTCTTCATTTTTCCCACCAAATCCTATCGGCTTTGAAAAAAGCGACTCAACATCACAACCAGCACGATTTCCTTTCCTCCTATCTCCAATCCCTCCTAATGCCGGTGAACTACCACCACTACCACCTCCACCTCCACCGCCACCCTGTAGACGCTGTGCGAACCTCCAGTCCTCCTTAGACAAAAGAGGTGGCGGAAGCCTAGGGTTTAGATTCACATTCGAGTAATAATACGAAATGTACGCTGGATCAGACCTTAACTCCTCTTCTGAAAGTCCACTAATATCACTACCATTCCCGCCGCCACTTCCGCCGCTTATCAAAGCGTTAAGCGATCCTTCGACAGTCGGCGGAGCTGAACCGCTCCGGAAAATGCTGAGTTCTCTCTCTTGATCACTCACCTCTTGTTGCTGCCGCCTTTGTTCTCTCAGCAAAAACCCTAACTCTTCGCTAAAATCGTTGCTACTAAAATCGTTGTTTCCTCCTAACATTGATCGCATTCCGATTTCCGACATCATTTTCGCATAGCTATCAGTAATCATCGAAAATTTTTACAGAACAAATACACCTCAAAAAAATCAGCAAAACTTCAGAGGTTTAGCTCAAATTAGCTCATAAACTTGATTAATTACCCAATTTTTCAGCTTAAATTAACTAATTTCATATTCAAACTTTTATAGCTAAATATATAAGCTAAAAAATTAAGCTAAACTTCAAAAGAAACCATAGTTTCAGTTGAATTTGATTGTGAATCAAAGAGATCGAAAGCAAAAACGGTGATCTCCAAGTGTTCGATACATTGTTTAGAGAGAGAGAGAATCAGAGTGTTCTAGAGAGAGAAAATGGAGTATAGAGAAGTGCACTGAATAATAGTGAAGTGAAGTGAGGGAAAAAAGTGTGATAAGCACGAGTGCCAGGTGAAATATTAGCCGTTCGATTATGATTTTGACGGTTGAGATTGACAGTTATTGTTCTAAGTGTTGGCTTGTTACAGGTTAGGGTTTTTATTGTTAGATTGGCTAAATTTGGTATATTTGGATATTTTTTAGATTTGTTATTATTATTTTAATTGAGATTTTTTCAGAGGCATAAAGAAATTATTTTTCTGACATATGAAGATTTTTTTATTACATTTCAATTTGGATATGAGACGGCTAGGGTTTCTACAACGTAGTCTGATGTCTTATAATCTACATCTTATAGTATCATTTTATTGAATTCTCATTTTGTTTTGAAAATTTTACTGCTAGAGCTTCCATAATATCTAAATCTAAATTAATCAGAAAGCAAATCTGAAATAACAATAATTAAAGTAAAAAGTAATAACAATTAAAGCAAAAATAAATATAAATCTAAAACATAAGATAAATATATATAAAAAGATAAGATGAGATTCGACTACCTTTATACATTCTTTTATAATGAAACTAATAATCTCAAACTCTATAAGTAAGTCCATTAACTACTCGTAAGTAAATAAATAAGAATAAGAGTTTCCACGACACATAGAATCAATATATATATATATATATATATATATATATATATATATATATATATATATATATATATATATGACATCAAGAGTTAAAGTAGACATAATACATACAGGATAAGCGATATATTTTTTCTATTAACGATACATTTAAAAAAGGATAATAACAACTGGAAATACATTAGGAATTACGTAACTTCTAAGTTATGAATAATAACATCCTCACACGTTATTGTATTGAGAATCCAAACAGGAATTTAACATTATGCTAAAATGGGTAATTATCCTTCGGGGTAGGGGTGATGTCTGCCTACACACTACCCTCTACAGACCTTACTAGTAGGATTTTACTGTGTCGTTATTGTTATTATTGTTATTGTATTGGTGAAATATATAGTTATTGTTTGAAAGGACAATGAAAAGAGGAAAATAATAAGGTTAAACCTAATCATTTTGTGGTCTTCTAATAGTGTTTCTCATTAAAGTGTGTAGCTAAAAATGTCCAGGTAATTTGCTCTTTGGACCAAAGAGATAAACTTTATCATAACTGCCTTTGTTATATGTACGAAACAGATTTTGTTCTGAAAAGAGTTTGTTTTTTTATTTCATGCGAAAGCACAACGTCATTTCCTATATTTAGAGAAACTCTTTCCCAGAAAAATTCAATGCCCCGTTTTTTGTGGACTAAGTAGTTTTTTCGCATATTTTTTATTGTATATTAAAATTTTTACTAAATGTCTATAAATATTTGGTTGTAAACTCAGTTATTGTTGTATATATTAACTTAAGATCACTATAAAAATTTATAGATTTTAAATCATGAATCCGCTTCTATACTAAACCACAACTTGTTTCAAATTGAGGTGTCTTACACTTGTCTTGGTTTCATAAAAATAATCTAGAATTTAAGTTTCTCATAAATTTGAAAACTCTTGCCTATTGTCCCCCTTAGATGGAATATGTTGAACCTATGTAGTATAAGTTATATGTGATCTATTAGTATTTGTGTTTGCCAAATGAATTGGAAAGTGATTAAAATTATAATGAACTAATGAAGTTGGTTCAACATTGAATCAATTAATTAATTTGTTTCGGGGTATACGTGTCGCTAATTTAAATGACAGCATAACAATTTATTTTCCTTATTTTCATTAATCAAACCTATGAAAATGACTTTTGAAAGTGTAGGGAAGACAAGCTAATTTTATTTTCTTTACCTATTACGATTGGCCATATAAAACAATATTTTTTTTTCAAACAGAAAAAAGAAATGAAAAACTTCTCAAGTTTAGTTAGGTGCCTTAACATGTTAACAAGTAGTAGAACAACTCCTCAACTTTCATTTTGTTACTGCATTTTTAGGTCATTTACCTACGAAAGGACCAAGGTAAAAGTAAAATTATGAACTCAAATTCAATGGTTATAGATTATATTTATGTTTACCCGTGAAACGGAACAGTTAAATTTGTTACGTGATTTATAGACTAACTGATTTGATCCAAAATGATAATAAATTAGGTTAAAAATAAGACTTAGCGATTAAAATCGAAAGAAATGATAAGCCTGGTTCTGAGAGCAATACCTCCGAGAACAGGAATGAGGACAATATAAAACAATTAGTAAAGTTATTTTATTTAGCTTGAAAATAGAATTTAGCATAAGTTTTGCCAAGAATTTCGTGTGGTACAATGGCTGGTGAGTCTACTACTTATAACTATACCTAGGGAAACAAGATCCTAGGATCAAGCCCCTCTTAAATTACAATAAAGGGCCATTGATGAATATGTAACGACCGGACATAAATGCAAATATTTCTTGCAACGATTATCCATTTAATGCTAGGGAATATCCTTCATTGAATGTTATATGGTGACAAACATTCGATCCACTCACGTTGATTGTGCTCCCTTCGGAGCCCACCGATGACCAATTGCAGATTTTGTTCCCGGTGTTGTGTGATGACCCAAAAGGTCATCACTTGTTTTAAAACGAAACTCCGTGTTCTGAGGCCTTGAAAACCTCATTTAGAGTTAACTCGATTTGCGTGTGCAGTCCGAGCGCGTAGCTGGAAAGCTTAAATATGATAATATGTGAAAAACGATAAGTTTTGATTATAGAATGAGCTAATTTGACTTCGGTCAACATTTTGGGTAAATGGACCCGGACCCATGATTTGATGGTCCCGGAGGGTCCGTAGTAAAATATGAGACTTGGGCGTATGACCATAATCGAATTCCGAGGTCCCGAGCCCGAGAAATGAATTTTCAAAAAAAATTATTTTCTGAAATTGTTTAAAGAAATTTGAAATGAAATTTGATTAGAACATGATAATATCGGGGCCGTATTTTGGTTCCGGCGCCCGGTACAGGTCTTATATATGGTTTAAGTCATTTCTGTAAAATTTGGTTGAAAACGGACGTCGTTTGACGTGATTCGGACCTAAATTGTTAAATTTGATACTTAATGAAGTTTGAGAAAAAGTTCTTGATTTTGAGGTTTGATCCATTGCTATTGAGGTTATTTTGGCGATTTGATCGCACGGATAAGTTCGTATAATGTTGTTGAGTTAGTATGTATGTTTGGTTAGGAGCCCCGAGGGCTCGGGTGAGTTTCGAGATGTCTTATGCTTAGAAAGTCAGATGTTGCAGGTTCAGGAAGTTGCAGGTCTCTGAACCCTCTAATACGGTCCGTGAGAAATCGCGTGCGACCGCGGAGGGGCCAGTACGGCCGCGATCGCCTTTGTGCGGGGCACGATGGAAGCTGTGCGGACGCAGTCGTCTTTGTGCGGTTCGCACAGGGTGCTGAACTGCAGGTCTTCAGGGAGGCCTGTGCGGCCGCGGTCCATTTGATGCGGTCCGCACAGGGGGTCTAAGAGGGTATAAATAAACGGGAATTTCAGTTATTTTTCACTTTTCAAAACCCCAAAAACATAAGAGGCGATTTTTCAAACAACCTTTCTTCTCCAAAATGTTGGTAAGTGATTTCTAACTCACTTTCTTCACTCCTTAACATCTTTTAACATGATTTCAACTTCAAATCAAAGATTTTCATGGGGGAAATTGGGTGTTTTGGGTATAACCTAGGTTTTTCTAAAATTGGGGATTTGGCCTCAATTTGAGGTCCGATTTCAAAATAAATTATATATTTGGATTCGTGGGGGAATGGGTAATCAGGTTTTGGTCCGAACCTCGGGTTTCGACCACATGGGCCCGGGGTGATTTTGACTTTTTGGGTAAAAACTTTGGGAAAACTCATTTTCATGCATTGGAGTTGATTCATTTAGCGTTTATTGATGTAATCAAGTAATTTGTGACTAGATACGAGTGAATTGGCGGTGGAATCAAGGGGTAAAGCTATAATGGAAGCTTGAGTTGTGTTCGAGGCATCGAGGTAAGTGTTTGGTCTAACTCTAGCTTGAGGGATTAGGAGTTATGTCCTATTTGCTATTTGTTTCTTGTCGAGTACGACGTATAGGCATAGTAACGAGTATCTATGCGTTGGTGTCAAGCATGATCGTGAGTCTTATCTTGTGATTTTCATGATCTCGTTGTATTATTCATGCCTTGGTGACGATTTCTGTTTGTTGTGTAAAATTGTGTAAACAGTTGTGACCTATGAACATTGAGGAGCATTGGCTCAAATTGAATAACGAATTGTGAAAGTATAAGTGATAATCCAAACTCTAGAGCATTGGCTCGAGTTGTAAAGTGAATTGTGAAGTAAAAGTGAGAAAGAGAAAAGACCCTTATGTTACCCCTTTCCGGGCTATTGTTGAGTTGAGGTTCCCTTGCATTGTGTTCTTAATTGATATTACGGACGCTTATATTGATGATTCTTCGTGTTAGGTGTTGTAATGAGTTTGGTTATAGTTGGGTAGTTAGGTGTTATAACAAGTTTAATTATAGTTGATGTAGTTAGGTGTTGTAACGAGTTTGGTTATAGCTGGGTAGTTAGGTGTTATAACAAGTTTAATTATAAATGAGGTGGTTAGATGTTGAAACTAGTTTAGTTATAGTTGAGGTAGTTAGATGTTGGAACAAGTTTGGTTATGGTTGTTTCTCCCTTGCAGGGACGTATATACTTGTACTGTTAAGTTCCCTTGTCGGGATAGTGTAGTCTATTGTTGATCCCTTGCCGGGACGGGTAATTATGACTATTGCTGACTGTATATATTGGATCGAGTTGCACGCCGCAACAGTTATATATGTGGATCGGGTTGCACGCTGCAACAGATATTATATTGGATCAGGTTGCACGCCGCAACATATATTATATTGGATCGGGTTGCATGCCGCAATAGATATTATATTAGATTGGGTTGCACGCCGCAACAGATATTATATTGGATCGGGTTGCACGCCGCAACAGTTACATATGTGGATCGGGTTGCACGCCGCAACAAGGTTAAATGATAAGGGATCGGGTTGCGCGCCGCAATAGTATTGTCACTGTATTGAATGTAGACATTGAGTGTTCTTTCATACTTTATTAAGTTATGATATAATTGATATATTTCCACGAAGCATGTTTCCCCCTCCCTTTTAACTGTTATTACCTGTTTATATTTCCACTGTATATTATATAACTGCACAGGTTTATCTGGAGTTTGGTACTAGCCTCGTCATTATCTCGCCGGGGTTAGGCCAGACACTTACCAGCACATGGGGTCGGTTGTGCTGATACTACACTCTGCACTCTGTGCAGATACCGGAGTGGCTTTTAATTAGCAGCAGTGGGGGAACAAACCTTCAGTCCACCGAGACACCGAGGTAGCCTTGCAGGCGTCTGCAGGCCCGGCGTTTCCTCTATCTTTTATTATGTTCTATTATCTCATGTATCCGAGACAAACAATGTTATTTTTCCTTCAGACTGTTGTATGTAGTACTCTTAGTAGTCCGTGGATATTGTGACACCAGTTTCTGGGTAGAGGCATGTATTGACTTTCGAAACATTTTGGTTTTATATTTATTTTAGACTTCCGTTTAATCTTATATTCTGTTGTTATTTAACCGTTTAATTTCCTTGTTAATATAAGGTGTAAAAAGGATTAAAACAGAAGAGTTAAAGATTTCTAAGTTCGTGGCTTGCCTAGCTTCTACGAGTAGGCGCCATCATGACTCCCGAGGGTGGAAAATCTTGGTCGTGACAAGTTGGTATTAGAGCTCTAGGTTACATAGGTCTCACAATTCATGGACAAACTCAGTAGAGTCTGAGGGATCGGTACAGAGACGTCTGTATTTATCCCCCAGAGGCTACAGAGTTAGGAAAATCTCACATTTGTTCTTTCTCGTTGTGTGGTTTTGTTTCCCAATGCTAATTGAACTTCACTCTGTTCTTTCGCAGATGTCGAGAATACGCGCTTCCTCATCTACCGCTCAGCAGCTCGAGCCCCCAGCAGTAGTTCCCACGAGGGGCAGAGGGCGAGGCCGAGGCCGTGCCAAAGGCCGAGGTAGGGGTAGAGCTCAGCCCCGAGCAGCATCCCCAGTAGCGGAGCCTCAGGTTGACTTTGATGACGAGGTTCTGGCCCTAGAAGCTCCGGTGGGCCCAGCTCAGGTCCCAGAGTGGTTTATTGCTACCCCAGTCCTTCAGGAAGCTCTTGTCCGATTAGTGGGCCTCATGGAGAGTGTCACCCGAGCGGGCTTGCTTCCTGTAGCACCAGCCGTCTCTCAGGCTGAAGGAGGGCCCAGACTCCTACTATTCGCACTCCGGAACATGTAGCTCCTCAAATTCAGACTCCAGTAGTTCAGCCAGTTGTAACAGTTTAGCCGGGTGTGGTAGCTCAGACCGGTGATGGAGCGTCTATGTCTGCCGATGCTTTGTGGAGGCTGGATAGGTTCACTAAGCTCTTCACTTCCACTTTTAGCGGTGCATCTACTAAGGATCCCCAGGATTATCTAAATAGCTGCCACGAGGTTCTTAGGAACATGGGTATTGTTGAGACCAATGGGGTTGATTTTGCTATATTTCACTTGTCTGGATCCGCCAAGACCTGGTGGAGGGATTATTGCTTAGCTAGACCAGTCAGATCGCCAGCCTTGACTTGGGAGCAGTTCACACAGCTATTTCTGGAGAAGTTTCTCCCCATTACTCAGCGAGAGGCTTATTGGAGGCAGTTTGAGTGCCTCTAGAAGGATTCCATAACGGTTACCTAGTATGAGACCAGGTTCATCGACTTAGCTCGCCATGCTCTTATCATACTCCCTACCGAGAGAGAAAGGGTGAGAAGGTTTATATATGGTCTTATTCAGCCGATTCGCCTTCAGATGGCTAGGGAGGCTGGGAGTGAGATCACTTTTCAGGAGGCGGCCAATGTGGCCCGTAGAGTGGAGATGGTCCTGTCGTAGGGAGGTGGTCATGGGTTGGATAAGAGGCCTCATCATTCAGGTAGATTCAATGGTGCCTCGTCTGGAGGCAAGGATTCATATGGTAGAGGCCATCCTCCTAGGCCCTTTTAGTCAGCTCTTCAGGTCTCTCACGGCGCTTCAAGTCGCCGTGGTCCACAGATGCGGTATTCCGATCAGTAGTCCTACAGTGCACCACCAGCTCCTATCAGTGCACCACCGCTCCAGAGTTTTCGGGGTGGTCCTTCGGGTCGCCAGGGTCAGTCTTAGTTTCCTCAGCTACAGCACTCGGGTGGATGCTATGAGTGTGGTGAGTATGGTCATATCAGGAGGACTTGTCCGAGATTGGTGGGTACTCAGTCGCAGCAGCAGGTCCCCGTGCTATGGTTCAGGCATCAGGTGTTCCATAGACTGCCCAGCCAGCTAAAGGTGGGGGTAGAGGTGCTAGAGGTGGAGGTAGAGGCTTTAGAGGTGGAGCTCAGGCCGCTAGAGGTGGAGGCCAGCCAGCTGCAGGCCGTCCTAGAGATGGAGCCCAGGGTGATGGGGCCCAGCCCCGATGTTATGCTCTTCCAGCCAGGCCCAAGGTTGAGGCTTCAGATGCAGTCATTACAGGTACTATTCTGGTTTGTGATAAAGATGCTTCAGTGTTATTTGATCCGGGGTCTACCTACTCGTATGTGTCATCTTATTTTGCATCGTATCTGGTCATGCCTAGTGACTCATTGAGTATTCATGTTTATGTATCTACATCGGTGGGTGATTCTATTGTAGTTGATCGAGTCCATCGTTCTTGTATTGTGGTGATTGGGGGTCTTGAGACTCGTGCGGATTTGTTGCGTTTAGACATGGTCGATTTCGATATTATATTGGGGATAGACTGGTTATCACCTTACCACGCTATCTTGGACTGTCATGCCAAGACTGTGACCTTAGCCTTACCGGGTATGCCTCGTTTAGAGTGGAGAGGGACTCCTGGTCATTCTACCTGTAGTGTTATCTCTTATGTGAAGGCTCGGCGCATGGTCAAGAAGGGGTGTTTGGCCTATTTGGCATATGTTCGTGATTCTAGTGCTGAGGTTCCCTCTATTGATTCTATGCCCGTTATTCGTGAGTTTCCTGGGATATTCCCTTCAGATTTGTCAGGTATGCCACCCGACATAGATATTGATTTTTGCATTGATTTGGCTCCGAGCACTCAGCCCATTTCTATCCCGCCGTATCGTATGGCCCCGCCTGAGTTGAAAGAGTTGAAGGAGCAGTTGCAAGACTTGCTTGAGAAGGGTTTCATTCGGCCGAGTGTTTCGCCTTGGGGTGCACCGGTGTTGTTTGTTAAGAAGAAGGACGGATCGATGAGAATGTATATCGATTACCGACAGTTGATGATTTGTTTGATCAGTTTCAGGGTGTCAGGGTATTTACGAAGATTAGCTTGAGATCTGGCTACCATCAGTTGAGGATTAGGGCATCCGATGTCTCTAAGATAACTTTCCGCACTCGGTACGGGCATTATGAGTTCTTGATTATGTCATTTGGGTTGACAAATGCCCCAACAACTTTTATGGATTTGATGAACCGAGTGTTCTGGCCTTATTTGGACTCGTTCTTGATAGTCTTCATTGATGATATTTTGATATACTCCCGCAGCCGGGAGGAGCACGAGCAGCATCTCAGAGTGGTCCTTCAGACTTTGAGGGATAGGTAGTTGTATGCTAAATTTTCAAAGTGTGAGTTCTAGTTGAGTTCAGTTACATTCTTGGGTCATGTTATGTCAGTAGAGGGTATTCAGGTTGATCCGAAGAAGATTGAGGCGGTCAAGAACTGGCCTAGATCAGCATCAGCTACAGAGATTCGGAGTTTTTTGGGATTGGCAGGCTACTACCGTCGGTTCGTGGAGGGGTTCTCATCTATCACAGCCTCGATGACCAGGTTGACCCAGAAGGGTGCCTAGTTCAGATGGTTAGACGAGTGTGAGGCGAGCTTCCAGAAGCTCAAGATAGCTCTGACTACGGCACCAGTGTTGGTTTTGCCCACAGGTTTAGGGCCTTATACGGTTTGTTGTAATGCATCTCGTATTGGACTTGTTGCAGTGTTGATACAGGATGGCAAGGTCATTGCTTATGCTTCGCGGCAGTTGAAGATTCATAAGAAGAACTATCCAGTTCTTGATTTAGAGTTGGCAACCATAGTTCACGCATTGAAGATTTGGAGGCATTACTTGTATGGCGTGGCATGTGAGGTGTTCACGGATCACAAGAGTCTTCAGTATTTGTTCAAGCAAAAGGAGTTGAATTTGAGACAGAGGAGGTGGTTAGAGTTGCTGAAAGACTATGATATCACTATCTTGTATTATCCGGGAAAGGCCAATGTGGTGGCCGATGTGTTGAGTAGGAAGTCAGCCAGTATGGGCAGTCTTGCTTATATTCCGGTCGGTGAGAGACCGCTTGCTTTGAACGTGCGGGATTTGGCCAATCAGTTTGTGAGGTTGGATATTTCTGAGCCTAGTTGTGTATTGGATTGCACGGTCACTCGTTCTTCTTTATTGGAGCATATCCGTGATCGGTAGTATGATGATCCCCATTTTGTGTGTCCTTAGAGACACGATGCAGCGCGGAGGTGCCAAGTAGGTTACCCTAGATGATGATGGAGTTTTGAGATTGCAGGGTCGATTTTGTGTGCCTAATATGGATGGGCTCTGAGAGTTGATTTTAGAGGAGGCCCATAGCTCCCGGTACTCTATTCATCCGGGCGCCGCAAAGATGTATCAGGATTTGCGGCAGCATTATTGGTGGCGGAGAATGAAGAAGGATATCGTAGCATATGTGGCTTGTTGTTTGAATTGTCAGCAGGTCAAGTACAAGCATCAGATGCCTGGTGGGGTATTTCAGAGGATTGAGCTTCCCGAGTGGAAGTGGGAGTGGATCACTATGGACTTTGTTACTAGACTCCCGCAGACTCGGAAGAAGTTTGACACAGTATGGGTCATTGTTGATAGGCTGACCAAGTCAGCGCATTTTATTCCTGTGGCAATCTCCTATTCATCCGAGAGGTTAGCTGAGATCTATATCCGGGAGATTGTTTGTCTTCATGGTGTGCCTGTATCTATCATTTCGGACTGAGGTACACAGTTTACCTCGCGTTTCTGGAGAGCAATTCAGCGAGAGTTGGGCACCCAGGTTGAGTTGAGTACAACATTTCATCCTCAGACGGACGGGCAGTCCGAGCGGACTATTCAGATTTTGGAGGATATGCTCCAAGCTTGTGTCATTGACTTCGGAGGCTCGTGGGATCAGTTTTTGGCTTTAGCGGAGTTGGCCTACAACAATAGTTACCATTCGAGTATTCAGATGGCTCCATATGAGGATTTATATGGTAGGTGGTGTCGATCTCCGGTTGGATGGTTTGAACCGGGAGAGGCTCTATTGTTGGGTACGGATCTGGTTCAGGAGGCTTTGGACAAGGTTAGGATTATTTAGGATAGACTTCATACAGCTCAGTCCAGGCAAAAGAGTTATGCAGACCGCAAAGTTCGAGTGGTTTTATGGTTGGAGAGCGGGTATTGCTCCGAGTGTCGCCTATGCAGGGCGTGATGAGATTTGGGAAGAAGGGCAAGCTTAGCCCTAGGTTCATCAGTCCGTTTGAGATTCTTGATTGAGTGGGAGATGTGGTTTATAGACTTGCATTGCCGCTGAGCTTATCAGCCGTGCATCCAGTGTTTCATGTGTCCATGCTTCGGAAATATCACGACGATCCATCCTACGTATTAGAATTCAGCACTGTCCAGATGGACAAGGACTTGTCTTATGAGGAGGAGCCGGTAGCTATTCTAGACCGACAGGTGCGTCAGTTGAGGTCGAAAAGTTTTCCTTCTATTCATGTTTAGTGGAGAGGTCAGCCTCCTGAGGCATCGACCTGGGAGTCCGAGCCCGATATACGGAGTCGTCCCCATCCTTTCCCCAACTCAAGTACTTCCTTCTTCTGTCCGTTCGAGGATGAACAGTTGTTTTAGAGGTGGAGAATATGATGACCCAAAAGGTCAAGTGGGTCATCACTTGTTTTAAAATGAAACTCCCTGTTCTGAGGCCTTGAAAATCTCATTTAGAGTTACCTCATTTTGTGTGCACAGTCCGGGCGCGTAGCTGGAAAGCTTAAATATGATAATCTATGAAAAATAATAAGTTTTGATTATAGAATGAGATAATTTGACTTCGGTCAATGTTTTGGGTAAACGGACCCGGACCCGTGATTTGACAGTCCCAGAGGGTCCGTAGTAAAATATGGGACTTGGACGTATGCCCGGAATCGAATTCCGAGGTCCTGAGCCCGAGAACTGAATTTTCAAAGAAAATTATTTTCTGAAATTGTTTAAAGATATTTGAAATGAAATTTGATTATAACATGATAGTTTCGGGGCCATATTTTGGTTCTGGCGCCCGGTACAGGTCTTATATATGATTTAAGTCATTTCTGTAAAGTTTGGTTGAAAACAGACGTCGTTTGTCGTGATTCAGACCTAAATTGCTAAATTTGATACTTGATGAAGTTTGAGAAAAGTTCTTGATTTTGAGGTTTGATCCATTGTTATTGAGGTTATTTTGGCGATTTGATCGCACAGATAAGTTCGTATGATGTTGGTGAGTTAGTACGTATGTTTGATTAGGAGCCCCGAGGGCTCGGGTGAGTTTCGACTAGGTTCCGGGATGCCTTAGGCTTAGAAAGTCAAATGTCGCAGGTTCATGAAGTTGCAGGTCTCTGAACCCTCTAATGAGGTCCGCGAGAAATCGCGTGCGACCGCGGAGGGGCCAGCGCGTCCGCGACTGCCTTTGTGCGGGGCGCGGTGGAAGCTGTGCGGCCGCAGTCGCCTTTGTGTGGTCCGCACAGGGTGCTGAACTGCAGGTCTTCAGGGAGGCCTGTGCGGCCGCGGTCCATTTGATGCGGTCCACACAGGGGGTCTGAGAGGGGTATAAATAAACGAGAATTTCAGTTATTTTTCACTTTTCAAAACCCCAAAAACATAAGAGACGATTTTTCAAACAACCTTTCTTCTCCAAAACGTTGGTTAGTGATTTCTAACTCACTTTCTTCACTTCTTAACATCTTTTAACATGATTTCAACTTCAAATCAAAGATTTTCACGGGGAAAATTGGGTGTTTTGGGTAGAACCTAGGCTTTTCTAAAATTGGGGATTTGGACCTCAATTTGAGGTTTGATTTAAAAACAAATTATATATTTGGATTCGTGGGGGAGTGGGTAATTGGGTTTTGGTCCGAACCTTAGGTTTCGACCACGTGGTCCCGGGGAGATTTTGACTTTTTGGCAAAAACTTTGGAAAAAACTCATTTTCATGCATTGGGGTTGATTCATTTAGCGTTTATAGATGTAATCAAGTAATTTGTGACTAGATACGAGCGAATTGGCGGTGGAATCAAGGGGTAAAGCTATAATGGAAGCTTGAGTTATGTTCGAGGCATCGAGGTAGGTGTTTGGTCTAACCCTAGCTTGAGGGATTAAGAGTTGTGTCCTATTTTCTATTTGTTTCTTGTCAAGTACAACGTATAGGTATGGTGACGAGTAACTATGCGTTGGTGTCAAGCATGACCGTGAGTCTTATCTTGTGATTTTCATGATCTCGTTGTATTATTCATGCCTTGGTGATGATTTTTATTTGTTGTGTACAATTGTGGAACGAGTTGTGACCTATGAACATTGAGGAGCGTTGGCTCAAATTGAATAATGAATTGTGAAAGTATAAGTGATAATCGAAACTCTAGAGCATTGGCTCGAGTTGTGAAGTGAATTATGAAGTAAAAGTGAGAATGAGAAGAGACCCTTATGTTACCCCTTGCCGGGCTATTGTTGAGTTGAGGTTCCCTTGCATTGTGTTCTTAATTGATATTACGGATGCTTAGGTTGATGATTCTTCGTGTTAGGTGTTGTAATGAGTTTGGTTATAGCTGGGTAGTTAGGTGTTGTAACAAGTTTAGTTATAGCTGAGGTGGTTATATGTTGAAACTAGTTGAGTTATAGTTGATGTAGTTAGATGTTGGAACAATTTTGGTTATGGCTGTTTCTCCCTTGCCGGGACGTATATACTTGTACTGTTAAGTTCCCTTGCCGGGATAGTGTAGTCTATTGTTGATCCCTTGCCGAGACGGGTAACTATGACTATTGTTGACTGTATATATTGGATCGGGTTGTATGCCACAACAGTTATATATATGGATCGGGTTACACGCCGCAACATATATTATATTGGATCGGGTTGCACGCCACAACAGATATTATATTGGATCGGGTTGCATGCCGCAACATATATTATATTGGATCGGGTTGCATGCCGCAACATATATTATATTGGATCGGGTTGCACGCCGCAACAGATATTATATTGGATTGGGTTGCACGCCGTAATAGTTACATATATAGATCGGGTTGCACGCCGCAACAAGGTTAAATGATAAGGGATCGGGTTGCACGCCGCAACAGTATTGTCACTATATTGATTGTAGACATCGAGTGTTCTTTCATACTTTATTAAGTTCTGATAGAATTGATATGTTTCCCCGAAGCATGTTTCCCCCTCCCTTTTAACTATTATTACCTGTTTATATTTTTACTGTATATTATATAACTGCACAGGTTTATCTGGAGTCTGGTCCTAGCCTCTTCACTGCCTCGCCGGGGTTAGGCCAGACACTTACTAGCACATGGGGTCGGTTGTGTTGATACTACACTCTACACTCTGTGTAGCTACCGGAGCGGCACTTGATCAGCAATAGTAGGGGAGCCAACCTTCAGTCCACCGAGACACCGAGGTAGCCTTGCAGGCGTCCGCAGGCCCGACGTCTCCTCTATCTTTTATTATGTTCTATTATCTCATGTATCCAATACAAAGTGTTATTTTTCCTTCAGATTGTTGTATGTAGTACTTCTAGTAGTCCGTGAATATTGTGACACCAGTTTCTGGGTAGAGGCATGTATTGACTTTCGAAACATTTTGGTTTTATATTTATTTAAGACTTCTGTTTAATCTCATATTCCGCTGTTATTTAACCGTTTAATTTCCTTGTTAATATAAGGTGTAAAAAGGATTAAAACAGAAGAGTTAATGATTTCTAAGTTCATGGTTTGCCTAGCTTCTACGAGTAGGCGCCATCACGACTCTCGAGGGTGGAAAATTCTGGTTGTGACATGCTGGCTGTTACTCGTTTTACCTTCTGCCTGTCTTCGGTTCGACGTGTCACGCTACCATTTAGTCATTTAGTATAAACCAATTTTATCTTATACAGATAGTCCCCCTGCTTTCCCGGTGGCATGACTTTGTGTCACCGGGAAGTTGGTGAAAATCTCTTTATTACCGGGAAATCTTTTGAAACCTTTCTGAACAGTCTCTGACGCCTGATAGAACGCACATCTTCTCGCATTTAATAACTCGAATACGTTTTGCCAGGGGTGGCCCTTCCGTAAAGCAACCACTTTAGGCCCCATATTTGTGGGAGCCCCAATTTTTTGTATACCTAATAGACTATGTATAAATTTAAAAAAGAGTTTCGTAAAGTGAAAAAGTTTGATTTCTTTCTTTAATAAATATAGAAAAGAAGAATTTGCAGCTACTATGATTTCTACAAAGGAAATTGCACTTGAATTAAATATCGAACCCGAATTTCATAAGAAATGTGTGATATATAGGAAGTAACAATTTGATGCGAATGTCGATAATGAAATTTTTCGAAGAGTCCTTTAGAGTTGATTACTTTTATACATAATAGACAAGACTATTTTTTCACTTCAAAATAGATTTGAACAATTCGAAGCATATGAAAATATTTTTAGTTTTGTATTTGGCAGTAAAAACTAAGACCACTAGATGTTGGAAATTTGAAAAAATATTGCCTTAATCTTGAATGTTCCTTAAAGCATAATAATCAGTTCGCTATTGATGATTTAGATTTATTTTGTGAATTAAAAGTATTAAGAAAAATAGTACAAAGATAAAAGTTTAATTGATACACTTAATCAATTAAAATGATTTAATTCTTTTCCAAATGCCTAAATTGCTTATGAAATTGTGTTCATAACTCATGTTACCGTTGCTTCAGCGGAAAGAAGTTTTCAAAGTTAAATTGATAAAATCTTACCTAAGAACAACAATGTCACAATAAATGTTAAATGGATTCACTATATTATCAATTGAGAAATACTTATTAGGAGTTATTGATTATAAGAAGATTATTAATAATTTTGTATCTAAGAAAAACTAAAAAATTTGACTTCAAATAAATAATTAAAAAAATTAAAAAGTTAACGCCCCTCATAAAGTTTGGCTTTAGACCTCAAAATTTGTCGGGTCGCCCGTGTGTGTTGCCCCATGATTCAGTAATATTTTCGCCGGTTCTCGAGGTAATCATGGCCACGATTTTTGCCATCTATATCTTTACTTATACTCATCTCTTTACCTCATTCACTTCCAAAATTTTCATAAGTTCATTATCCTCTTTGCACTTAACCTTCTTCTGCTTTCACCTCTCTCCCATTTTCTTCAAAAAACTCCATCATCTTCTTGCTATTATAGCTTCTTTTATTGAGTCTTCTGAGAACTCTGGACTTCTCTTTGGTGGAGGCCCAAAGAGAAGCAAAGATAAGAAGGTTGATGTCGATGTCGATCCTCCTACAGTAAGCATCATCATACCCAAACACTTGAGCATCGTCAATGACTTTCAAGAGAAGTTCCATCCGCGAATCCATGGACTTGGGTTGTTAGCAGCATGCTTGTTAGCAGGTATCCTTCCTCTATTCGCCATTCTAACATCATTGCGCCTGACCTAATAGAGCGGGTTACCTTCTTCGAGGAAGGTTTTATGTATATTTATATGTATCCCTTCACTTTGGGCCCGTTTTCTTTGAGATGGGGCTTGACCCCATGATCTTGGAGGTCTGCCATCTGTACCAGGTATGTTTGGCGCAAGTGGGACCTTCTGTGTGGCGAACGATGGCATGTCTTCGCCAGCTGTGCATGGAGACTAGGGAAACCCTAACCCCGGCATACATGATGAATCTCTACTCCACTAAAATCTTCCATAGGGGAGTAATAAATTTCAGCAGGCGTGGCCACCATGCCCTTCTTACCAGTGTGTATGATGATAGTGATCGTGGATGGATGGAGCGGTTTTTCATCATTTCTACTAGGTATATTATCCCGAACACAACTCCACCCTTCCCTGAATCATGGAGTCGTTCACATAAGTTTGTATTTTGTTCATCTATTTCCTTCGTAAAAAGACTGTTCTCCGTTATTATTGACTTTCTTGTCTCCGTTATTTCAGCTGCTCGGTGGACACCACCAAGGGTTCAAGGCTTAGACCAATGGTTTTAGAAAATTTTGGATATTACAATGCCAGAAACCCGTTGGTAGAAGCAAATGGCACCCAAATATGGTGGAAGGACAAGAACCATGGTAAACTGAGTCCTTCTATCCCTTGACTCTGTATGTATATAAGTAAATTCGCTAATCATATCCTTTTGCTTGATTAAGGACTCCCGCAGGGCTCTGTCACCTACCCCGAGGTCGAGGTTTTGTCCGACCATACAGAGGCCACAAGATTGTTACAAAGTGCTCTCGCTCGAAGCGGTGCCCTCGGGTCTGCTTCCAGTGGAGGCACTTCTTCTCGGAATCCCCATCCAGAGCACAAGTGACTAAAAAGGCGGTGTTCTTCCTCTGCTAGGGATAAAAATAAGAAAATAAAGAAGGCCATAATTGAGTCGGCCGCAGCCACAGTGGTCATTGAAGATGACGGGAAAGCTAGTGATGAAGAGGCTACCCTTCTACAGAGACAAAAATCTTCATCATCTCAACTGAATGCTTAACCAGTAGAGCTTTTAGTGTAACACCTCAAAATTTTAATAATATTTGCATTCTTTATTGAGCATTTTTATAACGAGGAGATATTTTATTTTGCACTTCCTAAACGTGAAATTGACAATATATGAAAATTTCTTACTTTAGGTTATGTTAATATTGACAAAGAAGCTCCATGGTGTTGCTATGTGTAACACTTAATATTATTTTGATGAATTGTTATTAAATACATTATATAATTAAGTTTTTGGGCTGCCAACCTTTTGTATTTATCTAAAGATATTAGTAATTTGGGCAGCCACATTTTTCATACTTATCCAAAGTTTAGATATTACTTTGGAAGACTTGCCTTTCCATATCCTTCTCTCTTGTTTCATGCTTGCAAGACAAAGAAACAAAACCACCTACCCTCTCTCCTTCTTAGCCTCTGAAAACTTCATGAAACCACCATAAATTTCTACTAAATCAACCATCAATATTCGTTTTTTGGTGAAGATCAAATTGCTCCTCTCTTTTGTGGTAAGTTTCTAAACTCGTTTTTACACTAGACAACTATTAGTTTTTTCTATATATCTTTTTGTACAGAGCTCCGGTTTAAGTGATTCAGGACTTTCTGAAAAGGTATTCATATATCTATAACTCTTATGAAGGAACTAAAATATAGTTTTGCTGGTATTTACCCGAAAATGGATCAGAAAGTACAGGGCAGGTACTGCCCAGATTTTCAGTTTTAGAAATACTCCATGTACTACCGTTAGTAAGTTTAGCATAACTTTCTGTACAAAATAGATATAGGGGTGATTCAAGATGTTATGAAATGCTAAAATATAGATATACAACTTTTATGAAGACTACACAGTCTAGTTTATCTGTTTAGATCTTAAAAATCGAGCCACAATATGAAACAGTGATACTATCCAGAATTTCTGTTTCAAACATCTTTGGGTAATTTTCACCAATATCATGTTTAGTTTGACATGTTAAATCACTGAACTTATTTAAATATTTGATTATATATTTAAGGTATATAAATCCTTGAAAAATCAAAGGGAAAGTGTTTGAGGAAGTGGACGGATTTAGTTTGATTACGGCGTAGACGATTCGAACATCCCCAAGTTGTGATTGAATTGTTTTGTGGTAAAACACCAAGATTTGTGTATAAACTTTGTACTATTTTTGCTTGCTGGAATATTTTGTAATAACCTGATATTTTATTTTTCTTGTCTTCAATTTATATTGTTATATTTATTTTATATCAAGTATTGTAAGATATTTGCTAAATCGCCCATTCGTACGAATTATTTGATCATTTTGCATTCTTGTTGGGACTTTGTCCTTCTTGTGGCAGTGGCTTTGTCACTCATCTTGGCATGCCTCTTGATTTGGATCTTTTGCCATCTTGACTTTGAATTTGTAGTTCATCTTAAATTATGGAACTTGTCCGTGTTAAGTACGAACTAGGAAGCCATTTTTAATATGGTTCTTGATTCTCTTGACTATTGGGTTTTGACCCTACTTGATTTGGGCCTTCGATCCATCTTGATATTTGATGATACTTAGTGTGATGGCATGACGTACCTATTGGGCGAAAAATGAATATTTGGTAAACTCTCTTGGATTGATAGTATACGCTTTCTCGACCGTTGAACATTGTTATTGATATTTGGAAACACTTCAAAGTTTGATATTTGATATGTTTGATATATTTGTTCGCTTGTTTTAAATTATGTTAAATTGAGCTACCTATGACTGAAAGGGGAATTGGAGAATTTAATGACTCAAAGCCCAAAGTTTATACGCCACTAAGCTTTATGCTTAGCGATAGTTGTTTTCTATCGTAGGTAATGTACGAGATGAAATATGAAGACGGCCATTATGAAGTAATCTTTTTGGGAGCACTTATGGAGATCATATTTGCATATGCACCTTGGTTTTGCATAGTTTTGGGACATGTACATGATATATATATATATATATATATATGTGTGTGTGTGTGTGTGTGTGTGTGTGTGTGTGTGTGTATGGATCGGGCTGCACACCACAAATATATATATATATATATACATATATATATATATATGTATGTATGTATGTTATTTGGAGACTTGTTGAATTTTAAGACCAAAATCTTGTAACTTGAATTTGGTAACTTATTTTGTTGTTTTAGGATGTGTTAATAACTCAAGTCTTGTAATATGCTGAATTTACACTTTGTCTTGTAAATATGTACAAAGGAGAAAACTAGTTTCCTTTTTATATACCTGATAGTTTGAAATTTATATACAATACAAACTTGCATTGATGTTGAATGAAAGTATAAATTTGTTAGGAAGTTGCTTTAATCTGTTGATTGTTCAAGAAGGGTTATATCACCTTATGTTGATATTTTGATATTGTATTTCATTTAAAATAAAATTATGAAGTGTATTTTCAAAAAAAAAAATATTGCACTTTGAACCTTTTCACATGGGCCTATTTTCGCTACTAAATTATTCTGAATATTTTTAACTAATATGTTTTTAATATTTTATAAGTAGTAAATTAGATTTGTTTCCTAAGTAGCACCCTCCCAAAGGGGTTGCTACATTTAGAACTGACCGATGAAAAGGTCCAAACACTGTGGGGCGAGATGGATCTGGTAGATAATGCCAACTCCCATTGTCCTATCCCCGTTTTTGTTTCTGGTTCAAGGATTTCAAACCCTGGGCCCCTTCTGTCTTCGGTTGAGGATCAACCAACAATGCTCCCATTGTAGCTACTTCAACACCAACAACTTCATGCCCATCTAGACCAGTCGTACCTTCGCCATCAGCATCTGTTGCATCCCCTCCGCCGGTCGCATACGCCTGAGAGGAGGGTACCTCTCCTCCCTGGTCTCCTATCCACGGGAATTTGGGGCACAATTATTCTCCCCCTTCTCCAAATCCCCGAGGAAGGAGGAGTGTCACTTTCTCAGTTTTGAAGGGGTGTCATCTGTTGTCCAGGTCGGTGGAACTTGCCAACCACCTGAAGCCGTTGGCTTCAGAGAATGATAAGAAGAAAATACACTCCCTTTCTGGGGAGTACATGTTGAACAACGCCATGCATAATGTGGCAGCGGGTATCGTACTTGCTCTCTTATTGCTTATTTTCTACTATCTACTGTTACGAGGTTTCTAACTTCAATATACTTTTTTGCATGCCAACTTCCTTGCTTCCGAAGGCCTTTAGAGATTTATCCTTGATAAAGAAGGACTTATGTCCGAACGGGATCAGTTGTTGGCCGAGAAGGACCAACTTGCTGCTCGCCTTCCGGTGTTGGAGACAAAGGGTGTTAAAGCAGGTGAGCTTGAGGCATGGTTACAGCAAAGTGAGCAGGAAGTGATGGCCCACATCTAAGAAGCCACACAACTACATTCACAAATTCAAGACGCTAAGGCTATGTGGGTTGAGTTTCAAGATGTTATTCTTGCTACTGCCGAGCGCGAGTCTGCCTCCATTGAACATGTGAATAATTTGGAGGTAGCCTAGAACTCTAAAGTTGAGGAGGCTGATGCCGCAGAGGAGAAGAGGGTTTGGATGGAGGAGAGATTCAAAAAGATCATGGATGAAAGTCGGCTCCATCTTTCTACAATCTGTGATCTCGATTCTAGCCTCGTTGCCACGAGATCCAAAAGGGATGACCTTCTGACCGAGGTTGATATGCTTAAATCAAAGATCAAATTCCAAGAGTATTCTCTCATATTTGAAAAAACATATGCTATGTATCATATGAGGAGAAAAACCTTGGAAGAGGCCAAAACGGGCATTCGATATTGATGATTGCATTGCCAAGGCCCGAGCACTGGAGTTAACTGCTCGAGAATGTCTTCCTGCTCAACCTGCCGCAAGTGACTCTTCAATCACTAGTTTCAAATTTTCGGGAACCGAGGATGAGGATGAAAAGATTGAAGATGAAGACTCAAGACCTGAACCGGCGGTTGATCTGCCCACTTCCCTCGGAGGGTGTACATGCCTCTCTCCCCCCCAAGTTCTGGCAGCGATAATGTTTAGATTTTTCTTCCTTTCTTTTGTTGTTTCTTTTGTATATTACTTATGTCGTTTGTCATTTTGATAAATAAAGAAGACTTTTGCTTAAGTATTGCGCAAATTTTATTCTTTTTGCGTCGAATTAGATATGTCTTCGGGTGTATTTTTATCAGATAGCCTTTTGTTCTAGGCACAAACTCTTCTGGAATAAACCCTTTACTATGAGGGTTTCATAAGAGAAGGCCCTCTTATGTTTATGGTGTTTTTCAAGATGACGTCTCATGTTCATTCCAACACAACCATTTGAAGTTTTTGTTAACTTTCAAATGATAACATCAACTCATCGTTTGGACAAGAAATAAGATAAAAATAAAAGGACCTCATTTTATTCCTTCTATCTTAAAAAGTACATAAGCATTTGTTTGCTAAAAAAAGAAAACTACCAATACATGTGGCTAACTTGTACAACTTGTTCCTACGGACCTGGCCGTGCAGTTCCTGGTCCCGATGAGACATTATTATTCCCGGGTCTCGTAGTCTCGATTTTTATGGCAATATTATTGTCATATCTCATACTATTCCCCCCAGTGTTCGAATGCGAAATATGTGAATTGGAATACTGAAAGTCTTGTTCCACTGGGTAAAACACTTGTGAACGGCTGAATAGCCTTTGGTTCGATGGCAAGTTTTACTTCCCATTAAGAATTTGCCATCGAGCTAAAGACTATTTAACCATCCCGTAGTGGTTTATTATTTCAATGCCTTGTCATTTAAAAGTCTTAACCTTGCCGATGACATTCCTTTTGTAGTATATTTTCCGTTTCTGCCTCGTTAAAAATCTTGCTACAAAAACCCGCTTGGGACAACAACTGGTTGAAGGAAAAAAGAGTGCAGCACATACTTTCAGCGTCTACATGATCTATCAACAGAATACCTTTTGAAGAGAGTCACGTTCCAATTGCTGGACAACTTGACTCCATCTTGATTATCCAGCTCGTAAGATCTTTTACCAGTGATAGCTGAAACCCGGTAGGGACCTTCCTATGTCGGACCCAGCTTCCCAACATTAATTTCCCGAGTGAACTCAGTCACTTTCCTCAAAACCAAGTATCCAATTTTAAGTAATGGAGATTGGCCCTCCGATGTAGTATCTTTCCATCATTTGCTTCTGAGCCACCATCATCACGTGCCAAGTCCCTGCGTTCATCAAGTAGATCCAACTTCACCAGCAACGTCTCGTCATTTGTTTCTTCGTTTGCTATGGAAAACTGTAAGATTGGTTCTCCTACTACCACCAAGATCAAAGCTTCTACGCCACATACGAGAGAGAAAGGTGTCTTTCCCGTTCTTGATTTTGCTGTCGTCTGGTACGCTCATAGCACGCCTGGTAACTCTTCGGGCCACTCTCCTTTAGTAGCTTCTAACCTCTTTTTGAGGTTTTGGATAATTACCTTATTGGTTGACTCCGCCTGTCTATTAGCGCTTAGATGGTATGGTGAAGAGGTAACTTTTTTGATTTTCAGATATTTGAGGAATTTTGTGACTTTGGAGCCTATGCACTATAGTCCGTTATTGATCAGGTCCAAGCCTACACAACTATTAATAAGAGAGGGTGGTCGATGTCGTTTTAACCCAACTAGGTCGGGATCGAATTCACATGGAGTTAATAACTAGAATTAGGTTTATATCTAAGCTAGATGTGGGCTTTGAGTCTAATTACGCTTCCACAAGTTTTGGGTTTGATTTCTACTTCTAACTTTACTCTAAAGATTGCAATAATTGAAACTAAGGACAATATTTTTGTTGATGTGTTTCAAGTGTTTAAAGGGACTAGGGTCGTGACTTCCACCTAGGTGGATATCTAATGGGTAGCAAGAATCTAGGGCAAGCTCATGATTAGTTAGGATCGTAATATAGCTATCACATCTGAGTACTCACTCTATACCTCTTAGTAGTTTGAGTGATTTTGCACAATTTGGCTTTCTCAAGTCCAAATAGGTATTCATGCAAATCAAGTAATATTAGCTCAAGTCGGGTATTACTATTGTCACACCTCCTTTTCCTACCCCCGAAAGGGTATAAAGGAGTTTTTCCAATTAAAGGACAATCGAAACAGGATTATTATTAAAGATTTAGAGTCTCCACTTGGGAGATTTTATGGTGTCCTAAGTCACCGATTCAATCCCGAATCGAGGAAAAGTTTGACTCTGTTTAACAGTCCGCGAACCAGAAATCCGAGTAAGGAATTCTGTTAACCCGGGAGAAGGTGTTAGGCATTCCCGAATAATTCGTTCTAGCACGGTCGCTCAACTATTATATCTGGCTTAATTATTTGATTCTAAATAATTATGAACCTATGTGCAAACTTAATTTTTTAACCGCTTTTATTTAATTAATTAAAGAAGATTGCAACGTTATTAAAACACGCCTCGAACCACGTCACATAAATGCACCCATGGCTTTCGGCATACTTCAATATTCTTGAGATTTGGATTTGGGTCACATAAATGCGGACCCGAATTTTGGAAGGTATATTATTAAAACAATGCGCCCAAAGCAACTGCGCATTTGCAACTTTGCGAGGGCCATGGAAATTTGCTAAATGGAGCACCACGAATTCTAAGGATCAAAACGAAGTTGGTTAAAGTGAGGGCCATGCAATTGAGAGCTTCAAAACCTTTGGGCCAAATTACTGAAGCCCAAGACTTATGGAACTGCAGCCCATTCAAGTCCGAGATAT
This sequence comes from Nicotiana sylvestris, assembly GCF_000393655.2. Classification (NCBI taxonomy): domain Eukaryota; kingdom Viridiplantae; phylum Streptophyta; class Magnoliopsida; order Solanales; family Solanaceae; genus Nicotiana; species Nicotiana sylvestris. The sequence goes on from NC_091060.1 coordinate 11,035,569, forward strand.
GGCAAGGTCCAAATCCCTTATGTTTAAATTAAGGAATCAACAATTCCCATGGTCCAAACTAATTACTATGCCACGACTGAATTCTAACTAGCAATGCAAAGAAACTTCGTATGTGTGCCTTACTTTTCACAAATATTTCAACCTTATTCAAAAAAATCTATTTCCCAGAATGATGCTTCTTGCGATCACTGCACATTTCAATGACCATCCAGATCAAACATCAGCCCAAACAAAAGAATGAAATCTCAGATCATACATGGAAGGAAGAATGTGAAGCAACAAGTAAGCACTTTGGTAAATAGAGTCCCATTAAATCTATGCCTATTTCAAAAGAGTAAGCAATTGACGAAATCCTAAGCTTAGTTAACCTGGGACTGTGCTGAGTGCATAGTGCCTTTATTTTGGCATGGGAGTGAAACAAACACCCTTTGAAACTAATGGAGTCATAACAGATGCATCAGGGATGCTGATTCTGGCACATGAACAGAACTTACTCTAGATGAAGCTAAATGCTAGCTAGTATGCACACTAGTTTGAGATACGCAACAGACTAATGCAACCAGATGCTAAGATATGCAGCCACAAACTAGGTGATTCATATTTTAAACAACATTCCCAATTTCCTAGCTGCCAATGCAAGCCTTTCGTTTCAGTAGGTTATGCACATAGTGGACAGAAGAATGAAGTGCAACAGCCTCATTCACAATCTGAAATCTGGAAGGAACAAGTGATGCACAACTGCTATACAACTTCTACACAGAAACTAGTCTGCTGAATCCAGCTGCGATTGGAGTTTTGCACGTCAGGCATCATAAGAATGCCAACAGGGGTCTTCTGAACTCTCAGACAAAAGGCAGCTCAGGATTTGTGATAAGAAACTCTCAATTCAAGGGAACCAATTTAGTTCATACATTTTCAGAATAACAACTTGAATTTGAGTCGTTGCTGCCACCATTGACTAAATGCATTCAATAGCAGTCCCCAAAACATTCGATCATAAGTAAAATCATATCCCCAACAAGCAGTTTATGTTCGAACTCACATTTCAGCTACAATGCATCAGAAAAATTGACACAACCTGAACAGACTTTACCCTAAAATCTCAGCTAGTTGCAAATCAATAAGAAGCTAAATTGAACTTACTAATTTAAGAATGAACTAAGCACACAAGTTACTTGGTGCTTAAACTATGGCCAGACCAACAAAATGATCGAACAAGCAGGTTCCAACCCTTAAAACCTCATGACTCTGTTTCAGTGCTCAAATTTTAGAAAAAAACGAGTGAGACGATGTTATACAACCACACCCATTACATCATTGTGTGCAATCACTCGTCCGATGTAGAATAACCAAGAAAACGAAAAACTTGAACCAAGGCCAAAGGAACTCAGGATTCAAAATTAAACAACGAGCACTGACTTTCAAGTAGTCTTAAACAAAATCATAACAAACATGAACACATGAAACAGAACCATGAGTAATGGAAAGACGGAGAAGAGATGAACCTGAAATCGCAAATCTCCTTTATAACAATTACAGACTCAACAATACACCTCTTGACTCTAAATCTTAGCGAGGTTCAGCAGCAAATCAGCAAGACGACAGTAGTAAACCAAACTCGAACTTCAATTTTATCTCCTTGGAACTCAAATCCGGATTCAGAAAAAATAAGATAGATTTGTATGCGTCTTTCTCTGAAACTTTGAAAGGATTTTTCAAAGGAGAAAACAAATTAAAAACCATCAGTTTTAGAGCCTTTTTCAACCCTTTTTCAGAAAATTCTTTTTTTGAGTCCCCCTTCACAAAATCGGATAAGGCTTCTTTTAAAGACCAATCCTTGATGAATGTGGGGCTCGAATTGAGTGAAATCAATCCAACGCCTCACACTCATCCAACATCTCGTCTCCAGAGCCTTCCAATCGTGCGATAAAACTCAAATTCGAGCGAGTGAGAGGAGAGGGAATCTTTGGTGTCAGAAACCGTTAGAAATGGTGATGAGGAGAGAGGGGGAACGCATGAGGCGAGATTTGGGATTCACTCGCCCGAATCTAGACTGAATTTGGGGCCTGTTTCGAGCGATTTTGGAGAAGAAGAACAGTAGGCATCGGTTTGGGACTTTAGGTCTCGTCCGCTTGTTTCATTTGGGTTTAACCCATTATTTGGGGAGCGGGTCGGGTTGCATACGGGTTGGCCGGGCGGGTTTGGTGTAATTGGGCTGGGGTGGAGGATTTCAATTTGGGCTTGGACAAGAAAATTGGGGATGAGTCCAATTGGTATTGCTCTTCCTTTTATATTCACCTATTTTCAATTTTTCCAAAAATTCTCTTTGTTTTATTGTTTTTTTCAAGATTAAATAAAAATCTAAATTAATTCCTAGAACGTAATTCACCTAACAAACACTAATTAAACCCAAATGATAATTGTCACAATTAAAAAAACAAATTAAATGGAAAACTACTTAAAATCAACATTTAAAATTAAAAATGCAAATTAAACTATTTTTGTGTAATTTTCCTTTTATAAACAACCTAATTGCTTAATTAGCCCTAAAATATTAAATTAAATTCTAAATGCAAACGCACATATATTTTGTATTTTTCGTTAATTAAAATGCACAGACAAAACAAAAAAAATTACAAACAATTAACAGAAATGCTACAAAAATCTACGAAATTTGCAAATAATGAAAGAAATTATTTTGTTTTGAATTTGGGGGAGTAATTCATATAGGGCAAAAATCACGTGCTCACAGCTGCCCCTCTTTGCCCAGAAACATGAAGAGTTTTCGTGCAAAGATAAAATGAGCGGATACGAGCGATTTTTGCCCGTCTGAACACTCCGTGGGAAGCATTTTTGAAAGAGTTAACCGCACCCTGCTTCTGAGGTTGCCTACATATCCTCGGTTAAAAAGGAATCAGGTCAGTATAGTTCAGGAATGTCTGGTAGCTGGGACTACCATGAAGTTGGGATTTCACTGCTGCTGCTGCTTGCTGAACCTCCTTATTACACCATGTGAAAATAAAACAAGAAGCTAGACTATACTATGATCTATGGATTACAAAAATAATATTTATATCTTCAAACTTGATCTTGTGCTTCTTGTTGCCTCGTTGTTCTCCATTCTTTCGGAGACGTCCGTTTGTTGCCACCTTGAATTGTAAACTGAGATGTTTTCCCCTTCTTCACGTGGGTGCCTAACTGCTGCACTTGATGTGTATTCCCTGCTCTCCAGGCGGGCTCCTGACTGCTGACTTGAAATGTATTCCCTTCTCTTCAGGCGGGCTCCTGACTTCAACAAAGCAAAGAATATGAAAGCTAAACTTAAATGGTACTCCCTTGTTCTCCAGGCGGGTTCCTGACTGCTGCATTTGAAAGTATTCCCTGCTTTTTGGGCGGGCTCCTGACTTTAATTTGAAATGTATTCCCTGCTCTTCAGGCGGGCTCCTGACTTCAAAATAAACAAAGCAAAGAATTTGAAAGCTAAACTTAAATAATACTCCCTTGTTCTCCAGGCGGGCTCCTGACTTCAAGATAGACAAAACAAAGAATTTGAAAGCTAAAATTTAAATTGTACTCCCTTGTTCTCCAGGCGGGCTCCTGACTGCTGCGCTTGAAAGTATTCCCTGCTCTCCAGGCGGGCTCCTGACTTCAACTTGAAATGTATTCCCTGCTCTCCAGGCGGGCTTCTGAGTTCAACATAGACAAAACAAAGAATTTTTTTCTGCCCCAGTTTGGTGGCTGGGCACAGATGTGAGTGTAAACGTAAATCATATTACCAAGTATTACTAAGAATTTGAAAGCTAGGTCCCATTATCCAGGGGGTCCTGACAACTCTTAATTAAACAACAGTTTTAAATCTAAGTTATATCTTCTAAAGGTGTGACTTCTGCTAGATCTTGTTATCTAAGAGGGTCTTTAAACTACTCCTCATTCTCCAGGAGGGTCCTGAAAATCAAAAGTCGAGTTTTATCTTAAGAGTGACAGTTTTTATGGCTGAATTATACTACCCTACAAAAAAATTTTACGCTAGATGTTGCTATCGAATCGAAATTTTACAACTAAGTCCCATTATTCAAGAGGGTCCTGGAAACTCCTAATTGAATCCTATCTCGAACATGCAAACTTCTAAGTCAACTTATATTCTTTTGGGATGCATTTATGCTAGATTATGCTATTTCTGATCTTTAAACTAGGTCTCATTTTTCAGGAGGGTCTTGAAAATCAAAACAAACCTGTTTGGTGAATGCCTTTCTCCACGGAGAGTTTCTCCGAATCCAACGAATTTTCTGCCCCTATTTCAATCAAAGAAAATTTTGTCAGTTTAAAGTGGTGGTTAGCTGATGGCATTCTTGCTGAAGATCTTTCTACTGCAATGTTTGTTCTGACTGGCTTCTCCGAACTGGCCCTGAACCGCTTTGACTTTATGACTGACTTTCAAACCCCATGACTTTGATGAGCCGAGTGTTCTATACCCCCGCTGTTGTCTTACCTCTGACCCCTTTATCTGAACTTTTGCGTCTTCCATGATATTACCAAACTATTCCACCGATGAAGCTTCCGATGATTCCTTGTATTCCCCTCTTTCGCCGTGTTATCCTTACTATACTTTGACCACTCCGTGCTTTGCAATTTTGGAAGTTGGTAGTGAGCTTTGAAATCCTTTTCACTCGATTTGAACAAGACTGACATTGAAACATCTTTAGATAAATACCCAAAAGAAAATGAAATGCAATGACTTTGCGGGTTAAGGATAAGAAGAATCCAAAACCAGATGACTGCTACCAAAGGAGAAAGAAAAGAAACTTATCTGGGTGGAACAACTAGTACCAATGATCATGACATGCATTTCGGATTAGTCGGCCCAATCTGTCCAACCAATCAACTTTCAGTTGTCTTACTTTGTTGCCCCAGAATTCCCATGACCTGACTACTTTACCCAAACCTCGGCCTTGTTCATCCTGCGGTGCCTTGAAACAGTTATCCCACCAACAGACCCTTCTCACTTGTTGACTTTTCAACTCACTATCACCTCAAGGTACCCGTGAGGGTTTTCACCAATAAGACTCTCTCGTTTTAATTTCTCTCAACTCCCGTCGCCTTACGGTGCCTGTGAAGGTTTTCACCAATAACACTCTCTCATTTTATTTCTCTCAACTCCCGTCGCCTTACGCTGCCTATGAAAGTTTTCACTAATTAGACTCTCTCATTTTTATTTCTCTCAACTTTCATTGCCTTACGGTGCCTGTGAAGGTTTTCACCAATAAGACTCTCTCATTATTATTTTTCTGCTTGAACCAGAGTGTTGCCCCTGACATGAATTACCTTTGCTTGCTTGACCTGGCGTTTCTCAAAGACTGATCAGAAGGTCTTTCTTTGGACCGTAATGTGGGCTTTTAGACAGGGTTAAGAAGAAAGGATATCAAAGGCTCGAAACAATTCAAATGGGTTCAAAATTACAACTTTCAGAATCGGATTTCTGACAACAACCACAACTTCTGCCCCAGTTTCTTGTTTGGGGACTTTTGGATTTTACTTTGATGGGACCGAACCGTGAGGCTGCCTACGTATCCTTAAAAGGAATCAGGTTGAACGTAGTTCATGTCATAGAAATTACTTTGTTGTTGTGATCTTTCTTTTCTTCCTTTCTTTTCTTTCTCTCTCTTTTTTTTCTTCTGTTATTCTTCTTTTCTTCTTTTTCTTTTTCTCTCTTTTCCTCTTTTTTCTTTTCTCTTTTCTTTCTTTCTTCTCTCTTTTCATTTTTCTTCTCCTTTTCCTTTCTTGTTCGTTCTTTTTTTTTTTTTTACTTACTTACTCTCCGCACTTGCGTTTCTGAATTGTGCCGTTGATCCCGAAAGAGAGGTATGAAAGAAAATAAATAAGGCTCAAAGGGGTGACAAGGGATAAAGTGTCTAGACAGCAGAAAAAAATGCCTTCGACATTTCAATCTTTAAAATATGCCAAATACAAACAAGTACAATCAAACAAAGAAATCATACATAGTATCTTTTGACTGCGTCGGAATTGATAGCCATTTCTACACATTTGCCTTCTATATCTGTCAAATACAACGCGCCATTGGACAACACTCTAGATACAACAAATGGCCCCTGCCAGTTTGGGGCGAACTTTCCTTTTGCTTCAACCTGATGAGGCAAAATACGTTTCAACACTAACTGACCCACTTCGAACTTCCGTGGACGTACCTTCTTGTTATATGCCCTCGCCATTCTCTGTTGGTACAATTGGCCGTGACATACTACTTCCAATCTCTTTTCATCAATCAGACTTAATTGCTCCAATCGGGTTTTGACCCATTCAACGTCATCAATTCCTGCCTCAGCAACAATCCAAAGGGATGTGATTTCAACTTCTGCAGGTATCACTGCCTCCGTGCCATACACCAATAAATAAGGAGTAGCCCCTACTGAAGTGCGGACAGTAGTGCGATAACCCAGCAATGCAAACGACAGCTTTTCATGCCACTACCTAGAACCTTCCACCATTTTTCGAAGTATCTTCTTTATATTCTTGTTGGCTGCCTCGACTGTTCCATTCGCCTTAGGGAGATATGGGGTGGAATTGTGTATAATCTTAAACTGCTGACATGTCTACATCATCAGATGATTGTTGAGATTAGCTCCATTGTCCGTGATGATCGCCTTAGGAATCCCAAACCGACAGATGATATTTGAATGCACAAATTCGACCACTGCTTTCTTGGTCGCAGATTTGAACGTTTTCGCTTCAACCCACTTAGTGAAATAGTCAATGGCTACCAGGATAAACCTGTGTCCATTCGATGCTGCCGGCTCGATTGGCCCAATGACATCCATGCCCCAAGCAACAAAAGGCCATGGTGCAGACATTGTATGTAATTCAGATGGTGGAGAATGAATCAAATCTCCGTGCACTTGGCACTGATGACATTTACGCACAAAACGGATGCAATCCCGCTCCATAGTGATCCAGTAATAACCTGCTCGGAGAATCTTCTTTGCCAGAACGTACCCACTCATATGCGGTCCACAAACTCCGGAATGTACCTCGGTCATGATAGCTGTGGCCTGTCTTGCATCTATGCATCTTAGAAATCCCAAATCTGGAGTTCTTTTATACAATACCCCTCCACTGAAGAAAAACCCACTTGCTAACCATCGAATTGTTCTTTTCTGATCACCTGTGGCCTGTACCGGGTACACCCCCATCCTGATGTATTCTTTGATATCATGGAACCATGGCTCCCCATCAAGTTCTTCTTCCACCACATTATAGTAAGCGTGTTGATCACGGACCTGAATCTGCAAAGGTTCCACATGAGCCTTATCTAGATGATGTAGCATCGACGCCAAAATAGCCAAAGCGTCTACAACTTCATTATAGATCCTCGGGATATGCTTGAATTCTATCGACTGAAACCGTTGGCAAAGGTCATGTAAACATTGTCTGTACGGTATGAGTTTCAAATCCCGTATTTCCCATTCTTCCTGAATTTGGTGCACCAAGAGGTCCGAGTCGCCCAAGACCAAGACTTCCTGGACACCCATATCCACAGCTAACCTCAAACCCAGAATGCACGCCTCATACTCAGCCATGTTGTTGGTACAATAAAAACGAAGCTGAGCCGTAACAGGGTAGTGTTGCCCTGTTTCAGAAATAAGTACCGCTCCTATTCCCACACCCTTCATGTTTGCAGCCCCATCAAAGAAAAGTTTTCATCCAGGCTTCTCAACTTGTTCCAACTCATCAACATACATCACCTCTTCATCAGGGAAATAAGTTTTCAAAGGTTCGTAATCTTCATCAACCAGATTCTCGGCCAAATGGTCTGCCAAGGCCTGTGCTTTCATTGCAGTCCGAGTCACGTAGACAATGTCAAACTCTGTGAGCAGGATCTGCCACTTTGCAAGTCTCCCTGTGGGCATAGGTTTCTGAAAGATATACTTTAATGGATCCAAGCGAGATATGAGGTAAGTAGTATAAGATGACAAATAGTGTTTCAGCTTCTGTGCCACCCAAGTTAGGGCGCAACATGTCCTCTCAAGATGAGTGTACTTAACCTCGTAGGACGTGAACTTCTTGCTGAGGTAATAAATGGCCTTCTCCTTCCTGCCAGTGATATTATGTTGACCCAATACACAGCCAAATGAACTGTCCAAAACCGTCAAATATAGAATCAAAGGCCGCCCTAGTTCTGGCGGGACCAACACGGGTGGGTTTGACAAATACCCCTTTATCTTATCAAATGCCTCCTGACATTCATCCGTCCACTTGACCGCAGTGTCTTTCTTTAACAGTTTGAATATAGGCTCACAAGTTGTCGTGAGCTGAGCGATCAACCTGCTGATATAATTCAATCTCCCCAACAAACTCATCACCTCGGTCTTGGTCCTTGGAGGTGGAAATTCCTGGCTGGCCTTGACTTTCGATGGATCCAGTTCGATACCCCGGCGGCTGACTACGAACCCCAATAACTTTCCAGACAGTACCCCAAAAGAACACTTTGCAGGGTTAAGCTTGAGATTGTACCTGCAAAGCCTTCGAAAGAACTTCTTCATATCCCTGACATGGTCAGACTGCTTTCTAGACTTCACGATCACATCATCCACGTACACCTCGATTTCTTGGTGTATCATATCATGGAATATTGTTGTCATTGCCCTCATGTAGGTTGCCCCAACATTTTTCAAACCGAATGGCATGACCCGATAGCAGTACGTTCCCCATGGCGTGATGAATGCCGTCTTTTCTGCATCTTCCTCGTCTATCAAGATCTGATGATAACCCGCGTAACAATCCACAAAAGAACAAATCTCATGTTTGGCACAATTGTCAATCAATATATGGATATTTGGCAGGGGAAAATTATCCTTCGGACTTGCTTTGTTGAGATCTCGATAATCTACGCACACCCTGGTCTTGCCATCCTTCTTTGGCACAGGCACAATATTGGTTAACCAGGTAGGATACCGCGTGACCCGAATAACTTTCGCATCGAACTGCTTGGTGACCTCTTCTTTGATCTTTACACTCATATCTATTTTGAACTTTCTCAACTTCTGTTTGAGAGGAGGGAATGCCGGGTCAGTGGGCAATTTGTGAACCACTAAATCAGTGCTCAGACCCGGCATGTCGTCATAAGACCATGCAAAAACGTCTTTGTATTCGAATAGTGCTTTAATTATCTCCTCCCTGAGTTGAGGTTCCAGATGGACACTTATTTTAGTTTCACAGACATTTTCTTGGTCCCCTAGATTAATTGTTTCTGTGTCATTCAAATTAGGTTTGGGCTTTTCCTCAAAATGACTTAGTTCCTTACTAATTTCTTCATAGGCCTTATAATCCTCAAATTCCAACTTGTCATCACATTCAATTTCTTGTATTATTATTTCAGAGTTAGATTGGCTTTTAAAACTGGGCCGAAGATTCCTTACGCATGTCATGTCGTTGATATCAACATAAAAAGAACTATACAAAAGAGGAAAACAAAACAAAAATTAAACTAGAAGAAATGAAGGAAAAGGAACAATTGCATTTCATTGAATATAAAGATAACAGGGTTTTAACACATCCAACTGGACGGAACATAATATCTGAATTACAGACCCTGGAATAATCCAGAAAACTAAAAGAAAATCAAAACCCACTACCTAGACTCCCTCCGGATAGGAAGAGGAGTAGCCTCCCAGTTGTTGACTTTTGCATGTGGTCCCACCAATTGCACATCTGTCTTGCTGGACCCTTCCCCAGCCTGAACCATATTAACCTCAGCGAATAACCTTTCGAACCCTTTCTCCAAGCCTCCATCGGCTCCGATCAGTGGTCCAGGGACCTTTGACAACAGTTGCTTTCTGGTACCCGGCCTGACGAATGACCTGGACAGACGGGGGACTGGCTTTGGCAATGCCCATGCTTTCTTTTTCATTTTCCTATCTCTTCTCACGTCTGCGACGGTAGGGCTGAACCCCAGACCAAAAGTATGTAGATTCCTTGGAAGGGAGACTGGCTGCACAATACCTTGCAGAGATGTACCCAAACCCTTGCCCGGTACGAAACCGTTTTTCAACATTTCGACAGCTACCATGAATGATGCCGCAACCATCTTTAGAGTTGGCACGCACTTTCCTTCCGGAATTTTCTCTGTCGATACTGTGTCGGAAACCTGATAAAACCATGGTCCCTTGCCATCGTCGACCTCTATGAACGGAACAATGGCACCATTAGGCACACACAAATTATCTTTGCCATGTACAACAATTTCCTGTCGATCCCATTCAAACCTGACCATTTGATGCAGAGTAGATGGGAGTGCTTTGGCAGCATGGATCCAGGGTCGTCCCAACAACAGATTGTACGAAACAGCCACATCGAGCACCTGGAATTCCATAGTAAATTCAACTGGCCCGATTGTGAGCTCAAGCACTATGTCCCCGATTGAATCCTTCCCTCCACCGTCGAATCCCCGGACGCAAATACTGTTCTTGTAAATCCTTTCATCCTCCACTTGCAATTTGTTCAATGTGGAGAGAGGACAAATGTTCACACTAGATCCATTATAAACCAGCACCCGAGTAACCACGGAATCTTTGCATTTCACCGTCAGATAGAGGGCTCTATTGTGCTCGGTACCCTCCATGGGTAACTCATCATCAGAAAAAATGACTCGATTTACCTCAAATATCTTGTTAGCTATCTTTTCCAAGTGGTTTACTGAGATTTTGTCAGGAATGTGGGCTTCGTTCAAGATCTTCATCAAAGCACGATGATGTTCGTCTGAATGGATCAGTAATGACAAGAGCGAGATCTGAGTTGGTGTCTTCCTTAACTGCTCCACAATGAAATAGTCTTGCGCTTTCATCTTTCTTAGAAATTCTTCTACTTCTTCCTTAGTCACCGCTTTCTTCACCAACACTGGATTATCTTTTGAGGTCTTAGCTTTTCTCAACTCTTCGGGGGCAAAGCATCTCCCCGATCGAGTTAAACCATGGGTCTCACACACTTCTTCTTTAACCTCTTTCCCTCGGTAAGTTGCTGTCACTCGTTCATAATTCCACGGGACCATCTTGCTGTTGATCAATAGGAGCTGAGTTACTGGTTTTATAATAACAGGCTCCGTGCGAACACCCTTCACGACCACAACACGTTTATTTATAACCCCTGATACCACCACTTTAGCTTTCTCTGGTTTCACTGTGACAGCGCTTGACGACCCTTTCCCGGTTACCACAACTGGCTTATTGTCTACCCCTTTCAACTGGACCACTGTTTCCCCACTGGTTACCTTTTCCTTTGAACTGGTTTCACTGGAGTTGATCATCATCACCGTCTGCGAGGGTTTCTTAGCCTCCCATCCCTTGTGTATCAACTCAATCATATGGGTCTCATGGTGAGCTGGTAGCAGATTCTGGTTGATATTTGGTGTTTCTGGGGCCTGAACCTCGATCCGATGAGTATCAATGAGCTCTTGTACAACTGTGTTTAGTTTCCAGCATTTCTCTATGTCATAGCCCAGGGCCCCTGAACAATACTCACAATTTACCGAACGATCAAGATTTCTGGGAAGGGGATTCGACATTTTAGCCTCGATCGAATTCAACATGCCCAACTGTCTCAATCTATGGAATAGGCTGGTATATGATTCTCCTAATGAAGTGAAAGTCTTCTACTTCTGCACCCTTTCATTCTTAAAGGCTTGATTGGGTCGAAAACCTATTCCAGGAGGGTTTTGTCGGCTTTTGGGGGTGGATGGGTATTTTGTGGAGCTTGGTAGGGACTCTGTAGAGCTGGCGCATGCCATTGCGCATGAGCGGGAGGTTGGGTATAAGTTTGTGCGTGATAGACAGAAAAATGGGGATCTGGCGGTAGGTAATAGTGTTGTGGTGGGCTATATGGAGTGTGGGGGTATGTTTGGGGATAGGGTCGAGGCTGGTTGTAGAATGGTGGAAGGTTCCTGCATCCACCTCAAGCTGACGACTCGATCGTTGCAACATCCTCTTTCTTCTTCTTTCCGAGTACACCCCAAGTACCGTTTTGAATGGCCTGGGCAGTTGCTTTGATTACTGAGTAACTCATGATATTATTGGACTTAAGTCCCTCCTCAACCATGCCTCCCATTTTCACAACTTCATTAAAGGACTTGCCCACTGCTGACACCAAATGACCAAAATAAGTGGGCTCCAAAGCCTGTAAGAAATAATCAACCATCTCGCTTTCTTTCATCGGGGGGTCAACACTTGCTGCTTGCTCTCTCCAACGGAACCCATATTCTCGGAAACTCTCACCGGGCTTCTTCTCAATCTTCGTCAATGACAGACGATCTGGGATAATTTCGAGATTATACTGAAAATGACAGGCGAAGGCTTGGGCCAAATCGTCCCATGTGTACCACCTGCTATGATCTTGTCTGGTGTACCATTCTAGCGCTAACCCACTCAAACTTTGGCTGAAATACACCATCAACAATTCATCTCTTCCACCTGCTCCTCTCATCTTGCTACAGAACCCTCTTAAGTGTGCTACCGGGTCGCCATGCCCATCGTACAGATCAAAGTTGGGAATTTTGAACCCCGCTGGCAACTGAACATCTGGGAACAGACATAAATCCTTATAGGCCACACTTACTTGGCCTCCCAACCCCCTCATATCTCGGAACGATTGCTCTAAGCTTTTGACATTTCTGATCATCTCTTCATGCTCAGGATTTCTGGGCGGTTTCTCGGTCTCTGCCGGGATATCAAGATGAGGAGTGTAAGGATATGGTTCTGGAACTTTGAAGGTGGGTTCAGGGGATAGTACTGGTTATCGTGAGTTTGAAACAGGGGTTCACTGGAAGATCGGTGTAATGTAGCAGGTGGAGGTGCCACAAAAATAGGTGTAATTGGCGGGGGAGGGTACATGACTTGTTTGGGTGGTGGAGCTTGAGAAGTATGGGAAGTGGTGCCTTGGCATTGTTGGTAGAGGGGAAAGGCTGGAGATGAGTTCACAGTGGGAGGTTCCTGAGGTTGGGCTGATGGTGGGATATAAGAAGGATTGGCGGGATAAACCGGTGGTGGATGCCCCTTCGCCCAAGCTTGGTACATTTCAGCCATCTGCCGTTTCAGCTTATACATTTCCTCCCTCATTGCATTAACGTCCATTTCTTCCACCTCTTTCGATGGGTCGATAATACTTGTTTTTGGTTCCTGGTCGACCATATTCAGCCTGTCTTTCGATCGGGTGTTGTAGGAGTGAGTTGCCAGAATGCCAGTCAACTAATCACCTACCTGAACTTAATATATCAAATAAACAACCTTGTTAGAGATTAGGCTTTAACAGATTGGTAACCGCACATTGGGCATAAATGCACCTAAACAGTTAACCATCTCTCTATTATGTATTTGATCGGTTGCATGCATCATCCTGGCCTTTTCTTTCTTTTTGTTGCAAACATCCCCTTTTCTTTCCTTTCCTTTCCCTTCCTTTCATTCTGGCCTCTGTTCTCTCCTTGTTTTTACTCTCTCTTATTTTCTCTTTTTCTTTCTTGTTTTTCCGCTCTTTCCTTTTCTTTACTCTCTTGTTTTTCCTCTTATTTCTTTCCTTTTTTTCTCTTTATTTTTCTTTCTTTTCTTTCTTTTGGTTATGGTCGAATCCTATGGAGATTGCCTACGTATCATAACCCCGCATGAATCAGACCGAGCGTAGTTCTGGGAGATAAGTGTGAAAGTAAATAAAACATTTTTTTTTTGGGATTTTCAGTTTTTATAAAAACAGATACTTCGATTACAAAGACTCCATACTAATAAATGCCAAAAGACTAACAGACACTAATGCAAAGACAAAATACAGACTCCGAAAATAAGCTATCATACTCCAAAGAAATACAGACTCAAAAACAGAAAGAAAATACAAACCCAACATGACTTACAAACTCTGACAAAAAATGAAATACAGACTCAAATGGAAAATCACGAGTACATCAATGCTCCTGGTGCTCGCGGGACATCATTCAGTCTCGCCACGGGCCTATGTGCAAGATCCCTTTGAAGTCGGTCCAAGTCGTTCATTATTTGTTTAATAAAGGTCATCACCGCTGCAAAGAATGTAGTGCGAGTCATATCCTCACAGATGTGGCACTTCATAACGATGTAGTCAACGATGTTTCTAATTCTCTCTCTTATGACACCCTTTTCTTGTAACAAACACTCAATCTATTGGGCCCTGGCCTCCAAAGTTTGCTCAGCTGCATAATTTTGTTCCTGAAGCTGTTGCAAGTCTATTTCTAACTGCGCCAATGTCGTATAACAGTGTTCCCTTTCAACCTTGAAGTCTTTTGCCTGCTTGATCATTTTATTTTCCGTGGCGATGACCCTCTTCTTCAACCCTGTGAGCTTATCGCCGTACCTTTCTCTCAACTGCTTAACCAGGCGTACCCATTCATCTGCGTTTTTAGCCAATTGTTTTTTAGCCTTGGCTAGTTCATTTTTTGCTTTGTTCAAATCGAAACTATAGTCACTCACTTTCTGCCTCAAGTTAGCTATGAGTTTTTCATCTCTGTCGCTTTGGGCTAGATTTTCTGTCGCTACTTTTATTTTCTGAATTTGAGCTCGAAGAGCCTCATTTTCTTTGGTTAGACTTTTCTTTTCTCCTTCATCTGCCGTAAATTGCAAGCTACTCTCGAATTGAAGTTCTCTGATTTGCTTTTCTAATTTTCCTATCGTGGCTTTGTACTCGTTTTCCTTGGCCAACCAAACCCACTGTTCTTGTGACGCCTCAACAAATTCCTGAAGGTGGGGTCTTTTGGACGGACTTCCAAACTCAATTTCTCTTATGTACCAAGCCAGGTATCCTGGTGAAACCTCACCCTTAGATCGATCAGTACACAGGTATTGGCTGTTAAGTATTGACATTCACTCCAGATTTGACGGACTGCTGCTTCATGAAATTAACCGTTAGGTCCGATCTCAACTACCTGAGCACTAAGATCTTCATCTCTCGGAACTATCTGGCATCTCCTGAGCTGCCTCAAAACTTGATATGGGACATAAGGCTGGATACTCCCGAGTCCCATCAAGAGGAAATGAGGCCCGGTGGCTGGCATGTATATGACCTCATCCACAGGAAACCATCCAAATGTCCACTCTATTTGGTTTGCAGTGATGGAACGGAGGTGCGTTACCCACTTTGTGACCCCCTCTGGCAAGCTGATACCGTCAACCCTCGTGTAAAATTCTTCTATGCATGTTTTTTCTGTCGACCCATAACTCATAAATTGAGGTCGATGGCACAAGTGTTCGATCATCCACATCTGCAACAACATGTTGCACCCCTCAAAAAAGTTTCCTCCGGCTTTGCAGGTTGTGAGAGCACGGAAGATCTCGGCTACTATCATGGGCGCGAGGGTGCTGTTGGCCTGAGTAAGCAAAGTGCTAACAACCCCAGATACTCGTATGTCAATATTTCCGTCTTTTCTAGGAAACACCACGAGTCCCAAAAAGGCCACCATAAAAGCAAAACACCTATGTTCTTCCCACTTAAGGCGGTTTCCTTTGCTGCAGATTTTGTTTTCCGGCTTGTTAAACCCCCCTACATAACCATATCTGTTGTATATAAACTGAAAAGTACAAAAACCGGCTGCCAAGTCTGGGTTATGGACCCCCTACTTATTTTCAAAGAGTCTAGGAATCTGTGCACGACTACGGCCCTTGGAGCAATCAAGTACTGGTGTCTCAAGGAATTTTAGGACTCCCAATATATCCGGCTATTTCTTCCAATGTCGGGGTAAGTTCAAAATCCGAGAAGTGAAATACGTTGTGGGCCAGGTCCCAAAATGTAACCAACGCCTTTACGATGTCTCCCCTGGGATTAATCTGCAGCAACCTAGTGAGGCCTCCCAGATATTGATTGACCGTGTCTTGTCCCGATTTACCCAGATCATCCCACCATATATGTAATTCCAAAGGGACCTTGCTCAGGACTGTTATTGGCAAATTCTGACTCGTGCTCATTCTGCACATTTATTAGGGTGGTTAAGCAAAAAATCACGATTCAATGGACTCAAAAATAAAATGGACACACTTTTTCTCTTTTCATTTGAAAATATAATCCGGTTTTGCAAATACGTCCTCCCAGCACCTCGGGGGTGAAGATTTTAAGGCTGTGTTGGCTAACCGGTAAAAACTAAAAAAATGACCACAAGTAGCTGTTCTTGCAAAACAGCCTTCCGGCGCCCTTTTTTAAGGATATTCGGCTATTTCTGACAAGAATGGCATCGCCCTAACTATTTTCAGATACAAGTAAAATTTTGTTCTTTTGGGTTACTTTTGCAAAAGGGAAGTTGGACCCGATGGGGGTTGCCTACGTATCTCACACCCTATGAGAATCAAACTGGCGTAGTTCAGGAAGATAAAACAAACTATTTTTGAAATCAAGACTTTTTTTAATTGGCAAATAAAATAAACTATTTTTGAAAACAAACTTTTTTTTGGCACATAAAACAACTATTTTTTTTCATTTTCTCAAAAATTCGGCAGAGTTTCGACACTATTTGGACATTTCAAAATAGGCGATTAACTCTCTTTAACCCTTCTACTGCTATTTCTCTTTCCTCAACTTTTCAAATATTCAAAAGCCTGTCAGCATGCAAGTCCGAAGCAAATAAATGCATAAGTAGCAAGTAAGATGTATCAGGATGGTCATTTTTCATTTTTCGTACACCTGTCCTAGACAGACCCAACCCCTGTGTTGAGCCTCCAAAGTCAAATGCACATGATGCAACCAAACGTTCCTACTAGGGATCCGGCATGAAGCAGAGTTATTCTAGGTTCAAAACCTGGGTATTTGTTCTAGACTGTGTACCCAAGCAGACAACTCGAGCCGAGGAGGGGGCTACGTACCGAGAACCAAAAGGCCATCCGGCTTAGTAACTTGTCCGAGCCTCTTTCTTATTTCAGGGTATGAAACTAATAGAATAGAGAGTCTCGACCAGCGAGCACATCCCCGAAGATGAGAAGAGAAGGGTTTCATAGCAGTTTATATACAGTTCAGATAATATCAAAGCGGTAAAAAGCAGCACTTAGCACATTAGGCCCAAACATATGAACAAAATCAGATAATAAATAAAGCCAAATACAACAATTATTCTAAGCTCGAATTCTGAACCCTGAACCAGAGATTCTGGGTTCGATCCCCAGTAGAGTCGCCAGAGCTGTCACACCTTCTTTTCCTACCCCCGAAAGGGTATAAAGGAGTTTTTCCAATTAAAGGACAATCAAAACAGGATTATTATTAAAGATTTAGAGTCGCCACTTGGTAGATTTATGGTGTCCCAAGTCACCGGTTTTATCCTGAATCTAGGAAAAGTTTGACTCTGTTTAACAGTCCGCGAACCAGAAATCCGAGTAAGGAATTCTGTTAACACGGGAGAAGGTGTTAGGCATTCCCGAGTTCTATGGTTCTAGCACGGTCGCAAAACTATTATATCCGGATTAATTATCTGATTCTAAATAATTATGAACCTATGTGCAAACTTAACTTTTTAACCGCTTTTATTTAATTAATTAAAGAAGATTGCAAAGTTATTAAAACACGCCTCGAACCACGTCACATAAATGCACCCGTGGCTTTCGGCATATTTCAATATTATTAAGATTTGGATTTGGGTCACATAAATGCGCACCCGAATTTAGGAAGGTAATATTATTAAAACAACGCACCCAAAGCAACTGCGCGTTTGCAACTTTGCGAGGGCCATGGAAATTTGCTAAATGGAACACATTGAATTCTAATGATCAAAACGAAGTTGGTTAAAGTGAGGGCCATGCAATTAAGAGCTTCAAAACCTTTGGGCCAAATTACTGAAGCCCAAGACTTATGGAACTGCAGCCCATTCAAGTCCGAGACATGGCAAGGTCCAAATCCCGTATGTTTAAATTAAGGAATCAACAATTCCCATGGTCCAAACTAATTGTTATGCCACGACTGAATTCTAACTAGAAATGCAAAGAAACTTCGTACGTGTGCCTTACTTTTCACAAATGTTTCAACCTTATTCAAAGAAATCTATTTCCCAGAATGATGCTTCTTGCGATAATTTCACATTTCAATGACCATCCAGATCAAACATCAGCCCAAACAAAAGAATGAAATCTCAGATCATACATGGAAGGAAGAATGTAAAGCAACAAGTAAGCACTTTGGTAAATAGAGTCCCATTAAATCTATGCCTATTTCAAAAGAGTAAGCAATTGACGAAATCCTAAGCTTAGTTCACCTGGGACTATGCTGAGTGCATAGTGCCTTTATTTTGGCATGGGAGTGAAACAAACACCCTTTGAAACTAATGGAGCCATAACATATGCATCAGGGATGCTGATTGTGGCACATGAACAGAACTTACTCTAGATGAAGCTAAATGCTAGCTAGTATGCACACTAGTTTGAGATACACAATAGACTAATGCAACCAGAAGCTAAGATATGCAGCCACAAACTAGGTGATTCACATTTTAAACAGCATTCCCAATTTCCTAGCTGCCAATGCAAGCCTTTCATTTCAGTAGGTTATGCACACAGTGGACAGAAGAATGAAATGCAACAGCCTCATTCACAACTGAAATCTAGAAGGAACAAGTGATGCACAACTGCTATATAGCTTCTACACAGAAACTGGTCTGCTGAATCCAGCTGCGACTGGAGTTTTGCACGTCAGGCATCATAAGAATGCCAACCGGCGTCTTCTGAACTCTCAGACAAAAGGCAGCTTAGGATTTGTGATAAGAAACTCTCAATTCAAGAGAACCAATTTAGTTCATACATTTTCAGAATATCAACTTGAATTTGAGTCGCTGCTGCCACCATCGACTAAAATGCATTCAATAACAGTCCCCAAAACATTCGATCACAAGTATAATCATATCCCCAACAAGTAGTTTGAACTCACATTTCAGCTACAATGCATCACAAAAATCGTCACAACTTGAACAGACTTTACCCTAAAATCTCAGCTAGTCGCAAATCAATAAGAAGTTAAATTGAACTTACTAATTTAAGAATGAACTAAGCACACAAGTTACTTGGTGCTTAAACTATGGCCAGACCAACAAAATGATCGAACAAGCAGGTTCCAACCCTTAAAACCTCATGACTCTGTTTCAGTACTCAAATTTTAAAAAAAACGAGTGAGACGATGTTATACAACCACAACCATTACATCATTGTGTGCAATCACTCGTCCGATGTAGAATAACTAAGAATACGAAAAACCTGAACCAAGGCCAAAGGAACTCAACATTCAAAATCAAATAACGAGCACTGACTATCAAGTAGTCTTAAACAAAATCATAACAAACATGAACACATGAAACAAAACCATGAGTAATGGAAAGACGGAGAAGAGATGAACCTGAAATCGCAAATCTCCTTTATAACAATTATAGACTCGACAATACACCTCTCAACTCCAAATCTTAGCGAGGTTCAGCAGCAAATCAGCAAGACAACAGAAGAAAACCAAACTCGAACTTAAATTTCATCTCATTGGAACTCAAATCTGGATTCAGAAAAAAAAGATAGATTTTTATGCGTCTTTCTCTGAAACATTGAAAGGATTCTTCAAAGGAGAAAACAAACCGAAAACCATTAGTTTTAGAGCCTTTTCAACCCTTTTTCAGAAAATTCATTTTTTGAGTCCCCCTTCACAAAATCGGATAAGGCTTCTTTTGAAGACCAATCCTTGATGAATGTGGGGCTCGGATTGAGTGAAATCAATCCAACGCCTCACACTTATCCAGCATCTCGTCTCCAAAACCTTCCAATCGTGCTATAAAACTCGAATTCGAGCGAGTGAGAGGAGAGGGGAATCTTTGGTGTCAGAAACCGTTAGAAATGGTGAAGAGGAGAGAGGGGGAACGCGTGAGGCAAGATTTGGGATTCACTCGCCCAAATATGGACTGAATTTGGGGCCTGGTTCGAGCGATTTTGGAGAAGAAGAATAGTAGGCATCGGTTTGGGACTTTAGGGCTCGTTCGCTTGTTTCATTTGAGTTTAACCCATTATTTGGGGAGCGGGTCGGGTTGCAGACGGGTTGGCTGGGCGGGTTTGGCGTAATTGGGTTGGGGTGGAGGATTTCAAGTTGGGCTTGGACAAGAAAATTGGGGATGGGTCCAATTAGTATTGCTCTTCCTTTTATTTTCACCTATTTTTAATTTTTCCAAAAGTTCTCTTTGTTTTGTTGTTTTTTTTCAAGATTAAATAAAAATCTAAATTAATTCCTAGAACTTAATTCACCTAACAAACACTAATTAAACCCAAATGATTATTGTCACAATTAAAAAAATAAATTAAAGGGAAAACTACTTAAAATCAAAATTTAAAATTACAAATGAAAAATTAAACTATTTTTGTGTTATTTTCCTTTTATAAACAACCTAATTGCTTAATTAGCCCTAAAATATTAAATTAAATCTTAAATGCAAACGCGCATATATTTTATATTTTTTGTTAATTAAAATGCATAGACAAAACAAAAAAAAATGCAAACAATTAATAGAAATGCTACAAAAATCTACGAAATTTGCAAATAATAAAAGAAATTATTTTGTTTTGAATTTGTGGGAGTAATTCATATAGGGCAAAAATCACGTGCTCACAACTATCTCTAGGATTAACCCTTTAATTGGGGCTATCAATTTCTTGCGTTCACCCCAATTCCTTATTAGCCTAGTTTTCCTACACTTAGTCTCTGTTTCTCAAGTAGAGACTAAGTCATAAAGGCATGAATAAGTGTTTACAACCACTAATTCTATAGTTCTAGCAAGAACCAGGCTAAATATCACTAACCCATTCATATTCAAGCCCTAAAATTAATTACTCATCAAATACCCACACTAGGGTTGATTCACAACCCTATGGATTTAACTACTCATGAAAATAACAGAAATCAAAGATGAAATGAAGATAAAATTCATAATACTAGATTAAAATATGAAAATCTAATGTTGAAAGATAATTCTAGTACAAAATTGCCCAAAACGAAATGTACAGCCGTCTAACGTGCTCAAATAATACATAACATAACCTAAAAATGTCAAAAAGATCCATTTATACTAAGCTAAAATTTCCGGACAAAAATAATCCGACGGAGGTTGTGCGGCTGCGTAATTCTGAGTGCGGCCGCATTCTTGCTTTTGCGGCCGCGTAATTCTATTTGCGGTCTGCGTTCTTCAAATCTGGATCTAGGTTGAGCTGAGTTTCATGGTCCGCATAATTCCAATCGCGGCCGCGTAAGGGACTTCTGCGGCTGCACAATTCTGACGCGCATCACACTTCTTTCTTTTGCTCAAGTTGTGAGCTCTTTGAACTTCATGCATCGCGGTCCGGATAATTACCATCGTGGCCGCAAAGAGACTTTTGCAGCCGCACATTTCTGGTGCGGTCCGCGCTTATCGTTTAGCCTAAAAATGCAACTCTCTTAACCTCCCTCTCGCGGATCGCATATTTCTGATTATGACTGCGTTGTGGCTTTCACGACTGCACAATATTTGTGCAGTCCGCATTTTAGATCTCTTGGCCCAGTCTTGATTTTTGTTCAAGTTTTGACTCCTTTATGAGTTGATTATGACTCCTTTGGCTTATTTTGAACAATTCCTGCAAGCAAGCAAATTACATTAGTTTCTAGGAATACCTTCACACATTTTTGGCCCAAAACACAAGTAAAAGATAGCAGATAATAGGTTAAAATCCCTACTTATTAGTTATCGCAGGCAATCTTCTTCGCTATTCCAAACCGGCAATTTATGTGTTCCCATAGGAAATCGATCACTTCGCGCTCATCGATATTTTGGTAAGGACCTACTTCAACCCATTTAGTGAAGTAATTGGTTAAAACTAAATGAGATCTTACAATTCGGGGACTTGGTTGTAGTGGGCCAACTATATCCATCCCCCATTTCATGAATGGCCACAACGACGGTACCGAATGAAAGAGTTCTGCCGACTAGTGTACCAATTGTACATAGCGTTGGCACTTGTCGCATTTTTCCACGAACATCTTTGCGTCTTGCTCCATTTGAGGCCAATAGTATCCTGCTCTAACTAGCTTTACTACCAACGAATCTGCACCTGAATGGTTTCCACAAATTCCTTCATGGACTTCTCTCATCACGTAATCCACTTCCTAGGCTCCTAGACATCGGGCCAACGGGCCTTGGTATGATATCCTAAATAAATGTCCACCCATGAGGCAGTATCGAGCCACTTTGGTGTGTAGTGCCCGGGACACCTTCGGGTCTTCGGGCAACTTGCCATGTCGAAGATAGTCGATGAACTCATTCCTCTAGTCCCAGACTAGGATGGTTGTATTTACTTCGTAATAGCCATCCACACCCAATACCGAATGCATAAGTTGAACAACAGTACCAGAATCAGACCCTTTCATCTCCGTGGATGACCCCAAATTGGCCAATGCATCTTCTTCTACGTTCTCTTCTCTCGGGATGTGTGTGATTGACTATTCCCTGAATCGTGCAAGCAAAGTTTTAACTTTAATCATATATTGTTGCATGCGTTCCTCCTTTGCATTGAAAATATCGTACACTTGGTTTACTACCAACTGGGAATCACATTTGATCTCTATGACTTCGGAGCCAAGTCCTCAGGCTAGTTAGAGTCCTACACCAAAGCCTCACACTCGGCTTCATTGTTAGTTAACAGAGTAGTTTTAATGGCCTACCTCAGGGTTCCCCCAAGGGCATGATTAGGACCACCCTGAGCCCAGACCCTTTCACATTGGAAGCTCCATCCGTGAACAAGGTCCAAACTCCTGATGTCATTTTCCGACACCAGCACCGCTTCTTTAGAAGCAAAAGGTAATAACCCAAGACTAAAATTGGTCACAAAGTCAGCCAAAACTTGTGATTTGATCGCAGCCCTAGGCTTGTATTCAATATCGAATTCACTAATTTCAACTACCAATTTGGACCAGCCTGAGAACTCAGGCTTATGAAGAACATTCCACAAGGGAAAGTTTGTTACAACACTATCGGGTGGCACTGAAAATAAGGCTTAAGCTTTCGAGAGGCGACTATAAGAGCTAAGGCCAGCTTTTCGAGGTGCGGATAGCGAGTCTCTGCTCCTGACAAAATTTTACTAACATAATAGATAGGAAATTGCGTACCTTCACCCTCCCGGATTAGAACGACACTTACCGTTACTTCTGAGACCGCTAGGTATATTAGCAATTGTTCACCTTTCCCCGATTTTGATAGTAGAGGAGGGATTGATAGATAACATTTAAGGTCTTTCAAGGCCTGCTGATATTTCGGAGTCCATTCGAAATTGTTCTCCTTCTTCAAGAGTGAGAAGAAGTGATGACATTTTCCCGAGAATAGAGAGATGATCCTTGTTTTCACGGCTGCGTAAGGGACTTCAGCGTGCGACCTCATTCTTACTTTCGTGGTCGCGTAATTCTGTTCATGGTCCGTTTTCTTCAAATATAGATCTGGGTTGAGTTGAGATTCGCGGTTTGCATAATTCCAATCGTGTCCGCGTAAGGGACTTCTACGGCCGTACAATTCTGACGTGGACTACACTTCTTTCTTTTGCTCAAGTTTTGATCTCTCTAAACTTCATGCATCGCGGTCTGCATAATTACCATCGGGGCCATAGAGAGACTTTTGCGGCTGCACATTCCTGGTGCGGTCCACGCTTATCATTTAGCCTGAAAATGCAACTCTCTGAACCTACCTCTCGCGGACCGCATATTTGTGTGGTCCGTATTTCAGATCTGTTGGCCCAGTCTTGGTTTTTGCTCAAGTTTTGACTCCTTTATGAGTTGATTATGACTCCTTTGGCTTATTTTGAACAATTCCTGCAAGCAAGTATATTACATTAGTTTCTGAAAATACCTTCACGCATTTTTGGCCCAAAACACAAGAAAAGAGAGCAGATAATAGGTTAAATTCCTACTTATCAACTCCCCCAAACTTAAGCTTTTGCTTGTCTTCAAGCAAATAAGGTAATTCCAACCTCTACTAGAACAAAATGATATTTCAGCTGGCCTAAGGTGAATCAATCATGCATCAATTGGGACTAACAATTACCCTCAACAAAAATGAATTATCAACAACACCATGTTTTGACCTTTTGAGTACCATAGTTCTATCGTAACACTATAGCATCAAGAGCTGGCTTAATTTACCAAGGGAGCTCACTCTATTACATAGGTCATTGTGGAACCTAAACTCCTCCTCCTCTACTCTCCATAAGCAAATCTCACTTTAGAATGAAACACTCAAAACAAGGATTGTGAAGAGGTACGCTCATCTCTCTCAAAGGAATAACACAAGTCTGGCTCTAAGTATCATAAGCTTGCTCCTTATGTAAATCACCACTAAAGTAAGCTCACTCAACTCGAAATTATGTAGGACTTTTACGGGAATGTAATGAAGGCTTTTGAATCAAGGTAGGACTTATCGGCATATGATGGTTTCATCTTTCCTTAAGCACTTCATTTTCTCATTTCGGCTCGTACTTCTTTGAGTCATTTTCTTCTTTCTTATAGGAACTAGAGAGACATATTGTCACTCTTTCTTGCTCATGAAAATCATTTTTCTCCTTTTCTAATCATTCCATGCCTTTCATCATTGCTTTCTTTGAATCCCTTCAACTTTCACTTCCTTTTTGACATATTTCTTTTTGGCTTTTCTTTCTTTTCTTTGCATTCCCTTTTCTTCATCTCTTTTTGTTCTTTGTACCTTTTATCACTTTCACATTCCTCATTTCTCCCCCAAACTAATGCTTTTGCCAGTTGTTTAAAGATCGGGTGCCAAGAGAGGGTCATTATAGAACGGATAAAGGCTTGTAACGTGGTTATTGAAAGAAAAAGGGTTTTGGTTCAAAGGGGTTGACTAGGGATATCATATTGGTAGACTACGGAAGCTTTCAAGTTTCAAATTGGATCAAGGAGAGTCTACAATCATTTCTCAGGTCGAGCTACACTTAGAATTTCACCTAGACATACATTCAGGGCAAGTTCTAGACTTATTTGCACGGGACTTGGACTTGCAATTCAATACCTCACCTCACAAGTTGTTGGATTGTTAAAGAGAACAGAGTTGAGGGCCCGCAACAACCCTAGCTAAGATTGAACATCACAAATGGCTCAAAAAAACCACTCGATAATTGTTTTAGTCAACACAAGAGTCTAAAGGTCACAACTAGAACTATTCTTTGCCAATCAACTTGTTTTTAACCGTAAGGTCGATGGTAAATGTGTTAGTACCAAGTAAAGCCTGCTTGAGACACTTTTATTCATTACTACTATATATACCAAAACATAAAGAAAATAGACTCAATCCCTTAAGAAAGTTGTCACACCATCTATCGTTGGGAAGAGCCACCCAGTTCACACAACATCCACCTTTGGAAAGAACCATGGCATTAAGAAAACCAAAGGCTTATTGTTCATATAAAACGTAAAAAAGAGCTAACAACTTAAAAAGAAGCTACTAAAGGAAATAAGAAGCTATTCTACTAAAGAAAAATAACGAAAGAAGTTATGAAGTAAACTACGGAAAGTAAATTGAATATGTACAAAATGAAGTAAAGCGAATATATACATAAATAGAAATGAATATATACATCAAATGGTAAAAATATATACATACCAAAAGTGAAAGTAACAAATATATACATACCAAAAGTGAAAATAAAGTCAAATAAAGATAAAGAAAAATAGTGTAGTGGTTATTACATACCAAATGTCATAAATTAAAATGGACCACCCTCCAAATGAAAGATAGCATTGTCCTCAATGCTAACAATAAAAAAGAACAGGGAAAAAAGGGTAGAGAGTAAAGAAAACTCCCTATGTGGTCTCTGTCTGCATCGGGTCCTCAACTTGAATAGGATCCTCAGCATCCTCGAACTATATCTCCACATCCTCTGACTGGGGGACTACGGGGTTGCTAAGCATCTGAATCAGCTCCTCAGCAGTGTATGATATTGAAACTGGCTCCTCAAACTGGCCGGCTGCTGCCCCTGGTTCCTCGGGCTCTGCTGCATATGCTGTTGGGACTGTCTCCTCTATGAGAAGGTCCATTGGCAAGTCTCCTGCATGAGCAATCTTCTCAACCTCCTTAGCCAACTTCCCGACAAGACTCATTTTGAGTCTTTTTCATCTTCCTCACCTGCTTCCGCAGATTCTTGATTACCTTCCCATGTGCATCAAGAGTCTCCATGATCTTCTTCTGGTCATCCAGAATCTTCTTCTAGTTGTCTAGAATCTTCTTCAATGAGTCCTCCACTAATGGAGGTACCTGAAGCTCAGCTGGGACTGAAGACTGTGCTGCCACTGCACTGGATATAGTAGACAACTTTGTGGTAGCTGCATGTATCCAGTTGTTGAGACTGGATAACATCTAGGAAACCTTCAGTGCAGTGTAAGGGTAAGTGGAAAATGAAAGCACTGGTAGTGGAATAAAAATATACGGTCCAGAAGATGGAGGAGGCATGGCTGCGGCTTTAGTAGAAGTATCGGTAGCTGTAGAGGGCTCGACAACTGATCTAGTGGCCATTACTCCTGGCTACTCAGACTAGCCAGTGGATGTAGTGGCTTTACCCTTTGACTTAGGGTTGTCCGCTCCCTGGAGGTGATACCATGAGAAGGGATTTTTAGCCTTCACCTCCACATCGAAATGCCTCGGCTCTACCCCTTGATCTTGGAAATACTCAGTGAGGAAATTGGGGTAGGGATATGATCTTTTTTCTTTTTGGACTGCGTTGGAGATGTTGTAGGACATCAGGTTACCCACATTGATAGGATAGCCTACCATGATAGAAGCTACCAATATTGCCCGGGGAAGTGGAAGGATATTCTCATGCAGGCATGGGTCAAGACGGCTCTACATGAATGTTTGTCACCCTTTTGCTTCAAAGTTAAGGGTGGCTCAGAAAATTGGCACTCCTGTTGTGAGCCATGCAGGTGTTGATCCTGAGATAGCAAGTATCTCAGCTAGCCATGGGCAAATTACATCTCCCAAGTCTAGCTTTTATAGGTATTGCACAACCTCAACCTCCTCGAACCCTATATATTTGTTCAATACTTGGCCATCAAACCGGATTTTCAAGTTCCGGACCTTCGTCACCTTTGTACCCTGTTTGATGTGGGCAATATTGGCATAAAACTCTTTGGCGAGGTATTCATTGGCATCTTTAATATGGTCGGTGAACCACTTCCATCCTTGTCTCTCTGTGAACTACTTTAGAACATTTGGATTGTGCTGGCTCAGATCTTTGGTTATGAATTATCGCTTAAGAGTGAGCGACCTTTGAGACCACCATTCCCGAAACCTGGAATATGCCTTCTCACTGACAAACTTATCATCCCACACCTCCGGCTTCCTTGATCGAGTCAGGCCTCTCATAGTTGTATCACCCCCTCTCCCGTCATCTAGGACTTCATCATCGTCATCTAAATTGATTGGAGTTGAGGGAGCAGGTGCGGAAGAGGGTTCAAAATCTTTACTACCCTCTTCTGAACCCCTAGATGAACCCTCAGAGGAGAAGGACTCATCAACCAAATGCAATCTACCCTAGATTTGTTGGGACTGAACTTCTGGCTGTGCTTTCCTAGAGTTTCCTTCAGAAGCCTCCCGGATGGGACATATTCACTAGTCTCAGAAGTGTCTGAGGGAGGAGGTTTAGCAGTCTTTTTCTTGCTAATGATATTTTGGACTGACAGTGGAATGTTGAGTTTTCCTCGATCCCAACCTCGAGAGGGTTCTACCCTCCCTTTGGAAGTATCACCTCGACCTCGGGAACGTACCATTGTCTGCCACATGCAAGTAGTGAAAGTCAGTTAGAATTGTGGTTCAGAATATGTTAAAGCATTACAGATGAAATGAAAGATAGTGCTTCTCAGAACAGGGCAGTGCAGACCACATAAAAGTGAGTGCGGTCGTGAACCGCCCATCGCGAACCGCATAAAAATGAACGCGGCAGTGAAGAGACCAGGCTCAGACTACTGGTTCTCAGAAGTTGATCAACCGCGGGCTGCACAAAAATAAGTGCTGCCATGGAAGACCCATCGCGGACCGCACAATTTTGGGTGCGACCATGAAAATAACTGACTGACTCTCTGAAGTTCAAATGCAAAGTCCGTATAAAATTAAGTGCGGTCGCGAAAGATCAACCGTGGACTGCACAAAAGTGACCACGACCACGGAATCTAAGCAACAAATAGTGCCTTGAAACTAGGGTATCGCGGACCGCACAATATTGTATCCGGCTACATACCCTATCGTGGACCGCGCAAAAATGTGCACGACCGCAAACTTCAAACCAGATAGGCACTGAAGAACGATTAATACTAGGGTTTCTCACTAATTAAGCATGATTTCTGGCAATTGAACACTAAAAGCTACTAACCCTAGCCCCCATTATGTATTTTAACACTACCCACATGTTTCTAAGCAAGATTTAAGCATCATTTTGACATTATGGCAATAATCTAACCCTAACTAAAAAGGAAAATTAAAACAAGGAGAAAAGAAAAAGAAAAAAATGAAATTAAGTCATTGAGATGAACATACCAGTTGTGAAAAGTAGTAAGAAATGAACACTTGATGAAAATTTGATGAGATTGAAAGCAAGAACAAATGCACAGTGCTTTAGGCATATGTGAGAAGTCAAGGTTTGTAAAGTGTGAATAGTTTTAGGAAGGTGTATTTATACTTTGAACCAGTGACCCCACCGACTTACCTGAGTGCGGCCGCAAAATTTTGTCACGGTACCCACTCTTTACCTTTTTGTAATTTGTGGGGTCCGCGGAAATTTGATTGCGGTGGCGAACTCTTAAGGACTTTTGACATGCCAACTTCAGAGAGTTGGCAATTTCCATCATCCAGCTGCACGACCGCGCACAGATTTGTGCGGCCGCGAAGTGTTTTCTCGGTCCGCATAATTTTGAGCGCGGTCCGCGAAATTTCACCACTTAGCCAAATTTTTTCCTTATCAATTTCCTGCACTGCACAACCAATTCCTACACACACTTTACAACCAGTTAGTCCAAAACAATTCCTAATTTAAGAAGAAAATCAAAAGAAAGAAAAACACATGAGTTGCCTTCCAAGAAGCGCTTGATTTAACATCGCGACACGATGCAAGTTATCATTATTCACTTGAAATGGATCGATGCCACAATGTGGCCATCATCAACCTTACCAAGGTAGTGCTTCACTCGGTGCCCGTTGACTCTAAAGATCTCACCATTCTTGTTTTTCAAATCAAGAGCACCAAAAGGAGTTACATGCACCACTTCATAGGGACCGCTCCACTTTGACTTTAGCTTTCCCGGAAACATCCGTAATTGAGAGTTGAATAAGAGAACAAGGTCACCTTCTTTGAATTCCTTATTCTGGATATACTTATCATGAAAGTACTTCATTTTGTCCTTGTACAAGGACAAAATAGAGTAAGCATGGAACCGTAACTCATCAAGTTCATTCAATTGCTCCACCCGATGATTGGCAGCTGCATCCCGCTCAAGGTTCAACTTCTTCAACGCCCACATGGCCTTATGCTCTAATTTAACTGGAAGGTGACATACTTTTCCAAATACCAACCGATAAGGAGACATACCAATTAGAGTCTTGTAAGTTGTTCTATAGGCCCATAGAGCATCATCAAGTTTTGACAAATCAGTCCAGTTTGCATTGACAGTCTTGGATAGAATACTCTTGGTCTCCCTGTTGGAGACTTCAACCTGTCCACTTGCCTGGGGATGATAGGGGGTTGACACCTTGTGAGTGACACCATACTTGGAGAGTAAAGTGTCAAAGGCTTTGTTGCAAAAATAAGAACCCCTATCACCAATGATGGCCCTTGGGGTGCCGAACCTTGTGAATATGTTTTTCTTCAAGAATACCACCACGCTCCGTGCTTCGTTGTTGGGTAAATCCATAGCTTCAACCCACTTGGAGACATAATCCACAGCAACAAGAATATAAGTGTTCTTGAACTAACAAATGGACCCATAAAGTCAATGTCCCACACATCGAAAATATCAATCTCAAGGATGGTAGTGAGAGGCATCTCATTCTTCTTGGAAATCCCACCGGTCCTTTGGCAATGTTCACACCACTTAACAAGCTCGCTAGCGTCTTTGTACCAGGTAGGCCAATAGAATCCACAACTTAGGACCTTTGTAGTAGTTCTCGCCCCACCATGGTGACCACCATAGGGCAAAGATGGCAAGCTTCAAGAATACCCAATTGCTGTTCTTCTGGAACACATCTCCGGATAACACCATCAGTGTAAATTTTGAAAAGATATGGCTCGTCCCAATAATAATTCAATCAGTCCCATTTGAACTTCTTCCTTTGGTTTGAAGAAAACTCATTTGGGACAATCCCGCTCACAAGATAATTATCCATATCGACGAACCAAGGCATCCTAGTCAAAGAAATGGAAAGGAGTTGTTCATCCAGAAATGAATTATTGATCTCAAGGACATCATGGGGCCTCCCCCCTCCTCCAATTAGGACAAGTGGTCCGCCACTTGATTCTCACTCCATTTTTGGTCTATGATTTCAAGATCAAGTTCTTGTAGAAGAAGTACCCACCGCATCAATGTAGCTTTTGAGTCCTTTTTACTCATCAAATAACTAAGCGTCGCGTGATCTGTGTGAACAATCACTTTGGTACCCATGAGGTGCGGGCGGAACTTTTCCATAGCAAAGACAATGGCTAAGAGTTCTTTCTTGGTCACCGTATAGTTGACTTGGCCGTCGTTCAGGGTCTTAATAGCATAGTAGACCGGATGGAATATCTTGTTGATTCTTTAACCTAATATCGCTCCTACCGCCACGTCGCTAGCATCACACATGAGATCAAATGGTAAGCTCCAATTTGGTGAGGTAATGATGGGAGTGGTAGTCAACCTATACATGAGTAGCTCAAATGCCTTCATACAATCATCATTGAACACAAATTTGGCATCTTTCTCCATCAACTTGCAGAAGGGGTTTACCACCTTTGAGAAATCCTTGATGAATCGACGATAAAACCCCGCATGACCTAAAAAGCTCCTCACTCCTTCGACGGAAGTAGGAGAAGGGAGTTTTGATATCACATCAATTTTTGCTTTATCCACTCCAATACCATTCTTGGAGATCTTGTGGTCGAGGACAATGCCCTTATCGACCATAAAGTGACACTCCTCCCAATTAAGCACCAAGTTGGTATCTTCACAACATGCCAAGACTTTATCAAGATTATCCAAAAACTCTTCAAAAGAACCCCCCACAACAGAGAAATCATCCATGAAAACCTCAGGGAAGTCCTCCACTATATCCGTGAATATTGCTATCATACACTGCTGAAAAGTAGCCGGTGCATTACATAAACCAAACGACATCCTTAAGAATGCAAATGTGACATACGGACAAGTGAAGGTGGTCTTTTCTTAGTCTTCAAGTGCAGTAAAAATCTGGTTATATCCAGAATACCCATATAAGAAACAATAATAAGCATGTTCGGCTAACCTATCCAGCATCTGATCAAGGAGTGGAAGCGAAAAATGGTCTTTCCGAGTCACTTTATTGAGCTTCCTATAATCCATTCATACTCTCCAACCGGTGACGGTTCTTGTGGGTATCAACTCATTGTTGTCACTTGTAATTACAGTCATGCCCTCTTCTTTGGGACACATTGTACCGATGAAGTCCATGAACTATCAGAAATGGGGTAGACAACCCCAGCATCCAACAACTTGATAATCTCTTTATTGACTACCTCTTGCATGGCCTCATTCAACCTTCTTTGATGTTCCACAAGGGTTTGGCATCCTCCTCCAATATGATTTTGTGCATGCAAAAGGCGGGGCTTATACTCCGAATGTCCGCCAATGTCCAACCTATTGCCTTCCTCCTCCTTTGGAGCACTGCAAGGATGGAATCTACTTGCATGTTAGTTAAGCATGAGGAAAGAATAACAGATAAAGTAGAACAAGGGCCTAAGAACTCATACCTGAGATATGAAGGCAAGGGCTTCAACTCCAATGTGGGAGGCTCCTCGATTGAGGGCTTTGTTGGTGGAGTTTTCCGGTTCTCAAGGTCCAAGGACAGTTTTCGAGGCCCATATGTATATGAACCCATTCCTTGGAAAGCATTGACACATTCTACGAAGACTTCCTTCTTATCTTCATCATGATTCAACAACACAACTTCTAATTGGTCTTCAACATTAATCATCGCACTTGTGTCATCAACAATTACTTCGGTCACAAGATCCACAAATGAACACACTTCAATGCTATTAGGTTGCCTCATTGACTTGCAAACATGGAACACAACTTTTTCATCGCCCCTCCAGAAGGTGAGATCCCCAGCTTCCACATCAACTAAGGCCTTCCCTATAGCTAGGAAAGGTCTCCCCAATATGATTGGCACCTCGTAGTCAACCTCACAGTCAAGTATTTCAAAATCTGTGGGGAGTATGAACTTGTCGACCCGAACTAGCACATCATCAATTATCCCCAATAGCCTCTTCATTGTTCGATCCGCCATTTGAAACCTCATGGATATGGGTCTTGGTTTCCCAATCCCCAATGTCTTGAACACATAATAGGGCATCAAGTTAATGCTTGCCCCCAAGTTACACAAAGCTTTGGCGAAATCAACACTACCAATAGTGCATGGTATTGTAAAGGCACCGGGGTCTTCTAACTTTGGAGCCATAGAGTGCACAATGGCACTCACTTAATGTGTCATTTTGATCATTCCACAGTTTATTGATCTTTTCTTTGTTACCAAGTCGTTCATGAACTTGGCATATCCTGGTATTTGTTCTAACGCTTCAACAAATGGCACATTTATGGACAAACTTTTCATAATATCAATGAATTTCTTGAACTAATTTTCATTATTTTGCTTTACAAGTCTTTGAGGATATGGTGGAGGAGGCCTTGGCAAATAAGTCTTGGCTTTGGGCACTACCGGATCCGGTATGTCTATCACATGTCCCCTAGACGGGTTCACATCATCTTGTGTCTCCTCCACATTTTCATCAATGTCTATCCTTACTTCATCATTCACTTGAACCTCATTGCATGGATCTTCATCATCTTGCATCACCACATCATCATTCATGATCTTTCTTGAGTTTGAGGTACTAGCAACTCCACTTCTCCCACTTCTTTTAGTCACCATCATAGCATGCCTCGTATTGTTTCCACCCTTCAGGTTTACTACCGTATCACTTGGTGTTGCCCCTTTAGGGCGAGTATTCAAAGCTTGAGAAATTTGGCCAAGTTGGACCTCCAAGTTGCGGATAGAAGTGTTGTGGAAGGCTAATTGAGCATCGAAGTCGGCATTTTTCTTCATTATTTGCTCAAACATGGTTTCAATCCATCCCATCTTATTGTTGGAAGAACTAGAACCTTGTGATGGATATGGAGGTGGGTTCTTCGGTTGTTGAAACATCGGGGGCCTTTGAAAACCCGACCCCCGATTTTTTTGATTATTGTTGTTCCAACCCCCTTGATTGTCATTGCCTCCCTAATTACTATTGTTGTTGCCACCCCCAATTGCCTTGATTTCCTTGATTACCCCAATTTGATTGTTGTTGTTCCCCCAATTGTCTTGGTTGAGGTTGTTGCCACTATTCCAATTTCCATGTTGACCTAGATTGCCCCAATTTCCTTGGTTTCCTAGTGATCTCTACTGTTATTGATTCGAAGCATTGCCCCATTGACCTTGATAATTGTTTACATATTGAACCTCTTCACTTTGGTCATCATATGAATCATCTTGATTGTACCCATTACCACTTTGCTCAAATTGATCCGGATTGTTTTGAACTTGTTGACCTTGTTACCGTCTCTTGTTGACCATCATGTTCACTCATTCCATGGCATTCACTTGTTTTGGCCCTTGAACTTGTTGTAACTGAGCTTTGGCCAATTGGTTCATGGTAGTTATCAACTCGGCTATAGCTTGTCCATGGTCATGTAGCTCCTTGTATAGGTGAATAATATTAGGGTCACCTTATGGCACATTGGCTCTACTTTGCCACGCCGAAGAGGTATCCACCATCTCATCAAGTATTTCACATGCTTCGTCATATGGCGTGTTCATGAAGTTCCCCCTGGCGAGTTGGTTAACCACACATTGGTTTGTTGTGTTGATTCCCAGGTAGAATGTTTGTTGGATTATGGCTTCGGTCATTTCATTATTTGGACATTATTTAACCATGGTCCGGTACCTCTCCCAAATCTCATGTAACTGTTCATTTGGCTCTTGTTTAAAAGCAAGGATCTCATCTTTTACCGTTGCCATATGTCCCGGAGAAAAGAACTTTGCGATGAACTTCTCGGTCAACTCATCCCAAGTGTGTATGAAATAGTTGGGTAACCTATCTAGCCAATCTAAAGACTTCCCCCTTAGAGAGAATGGGAAAAGCCTTAACCTCAAAGCGTCCTCAGAAACGTTGGTTTGCTTGCTACCCGTTAGATATCCCCTGTGGAGTTAATAATTGGAATTAGGTTTCTATCTAAGCTAGATGCGGGCTTTGAGTCTAATTACACTTTCACAAGTTTTGGGTTTGATTATACTTCTAAATTTACTCTAAAGGTTGCAATAATTGAAACTAAGGATAATATTTTTGTTGATGTTTTTCAAGTGTTTAAAGGGACTAGGGTCGTGACTTCCACCTAGGTGGATATCTAACAGGTAGCAAGAATCTAGGGCAAGCTTGTGATTAGTTGGGATCATAATATAGCTATCACACCCGAGTACTCACTCTATACCTCTCGGTAGTTTGAGTGATTTTGCTCAATTTGGCTTTCTCAAGTCCAAATGGGTATTCATGCAAATCAAGTGATATTAGCTCAAGTCGAGTATTACTATCTCTAGATTTAACCCTTTAATTGGGGCTATCAATTTCTTGAGTTCACCCAAATTTCTTGTTACCCTAGTTTTCCTAGACTTAGTCCCTCTTTCTCAAGTAGAGACTAAGTCACAAAGGCATGAATTAATGTTTGCAGCCACTAATTCTATAGTTCTAGCAAGAACTAGGCTAAATATCACTAACCCATTCACATTCCAGCCCTAAAATCAATTACCCATCAAATACCCACACTAATGTAGGGTCACAACCCTAGGTATGGGTTTAGCTACTCATGGAAATAACATAAATCAAAGATGAAATGAAGATAAAATTCATAATACTAGATTAAAATATGAAAATCTATTGTTGAAAGATAATTCTAGTACAAAATTCCCCAAAACAGAATGTACGGCCGTCTCACATGCTCAAATAATACATAACATAACCTAAAAAATTCAAAAACATCTATTTATACTAAGCTGAAATTTTTGAACAAAAATACTCTTGCGGAGGTTGTGCGGGTGCATAATTCTGAGTGCGGCCGCATTCTTGCTTTCGCGGCTGCGTAATTATGTTCGCGGTCCACGTTCTTCAAATCTGGATCTGGGTTGAGTTGAGTTTCGCAGTCCGCATAATTCCAATCGCGTCCACGTAAGGGACTTCTGCAGTCACACAATTCTGACACGGATCGCACGTCTTTATTTTGCTCAAGTTGTGAGCTCTCTGAACTTCATGCATCGCAGTCTGCATAATTACCATCGTGGCCTCAGAGACTTTCGCGACCGCACATTTCTGGTGCGATCCGTGCTTATCGTTTAGCCTAAAAATGCAACTCTCTGAACCTCCCTCTCGCGGACCGCATATTTCTGATAGCGACCGCGTTGTGGCTTTCGCGGCCGCACAATATTTGTGCGATCCGCGTTTCAGATCTCTTCACCCAGTCTTGGTTTTTGTTCAAGTTTTGACTCCTCTATGAGTTGATTATGAATCCTATGGCTCATTTTGAACAATTCCTGCAAGCAAGCATATTACATTAGTTTCTGGGAATACCTTCATGCATTTTTGGCCCAAATCACAAGTAAAAGAGATCAGATAATAGGTTAAAATTCTACTTATTAGTTATCGCAGGCAATCTTCTTCGCTATTCCAAACCGGCAAATTATGTGTTCCCATAGGAAGTCGATCACTTTGCGCTCACTGATATTTTGGTAAGGACTCGCTTCAACCCATTTAGTGAAGTAATCAGTTAAAACTAAATGAGATATTACATTTCGAGGACCTGGTGGCCGTGGGACAACTATATCCATCCCCAATTTCATAAATGGCCATGGGGACAGTACCGAATGCAAGAGTTCTGCCGACTGGTGTACCAATTGTGCATAGCGTTGGCACTTGTTGTATTTTTCCACGAACATCTTTGCATCTTGTTCCATCTGAGGCCAGTAGTATCCTACTCCTACTAGCTTTAGTACCAACAAATCTGCACCTGAATGGTTTCCACAAATTCATTCATGGACTTCTCTCATCACGTAATCCGCTCCCGAGGCTCCTAGACATCGGGCCAATGGGCCTTTGTATGATCTCCTAAATAGGTGTCCACCCATGAGGTAGTATCGAGCCACTTTGGTGTGTAGTGCCCGGGACGCCTTCGGGTCTTCGGGTAACTTGCCATGCTGAAGATAGTCGATGAACTCATTCCTCTAGTACCAGACTAGGATGGTTGTATTTACTTCGTAATAGCCATCTACACCCAATACTGAATGCATACGTTAAATGACAGTACCAGAATCAGACCATTTCATCTCCGTGGATGACCCCAAATTGGCCAATGCATCTGCTTCTACGTTCTCTTCTCTCAGGATGTGTGTGATTGACCATTCCCTGAATCGTGCAAGCAAAGTTTGAACTTTAATCATATATTGTTGCATGCGTTCCTCCTTTGCGTTGAAAATCTCGTACACTTGGTTTACTACCAACTGGGAATGACATTTGATCTCTATGACCTCGGAGCCAAGTCCCCGAGCTAGTTCGAGTCCTACACCAAAGCCTCATACTCAACTTTATTATTAGTTAACGGAGCAGTTTTAATGGCCTTCCTCGGGGTTCCCCCAAGGGAATGATTAGGACCACCCCGAGCCCGGACGCTTTCACATTGGAAGCTTCATTTGTGAACAAGGTCCAAACTCCTGATGTTATTTCCAACACCAACACCACTTCTTTAGTAGTAAAAGGTAATAACCCAAGACTAAAATCGGCCACAAAGTCAGCCAAAACTTGTGATTTGATCGCAGCCCTAGGCTTGTATTCAATATCGAATTCACTAATTTCAACTATCTATTTGGATCATCCTGAGAACTCAGGCTTGTGAAGAACATTCCGCAAGGGAAAGGTTGTTACAAAGGCTATTGGGTGGCACTAAAAATAAGGCCTAAGCTTTTGAGAGGCGACTATGAGAGCTAAGACCAACTTTTTGAGGTGCGGATAGCGAGTCTCTACTCCTGACAAAATTTTACTACTATAATAGATAGGAAATTGCGTACCTTCATCCTCCTAGACTAGAATGACACTTACTTCTAAGACCGCTAGGTATATTAGCAATTGTTCACCTTTCCCCGATTTTGATAGTAGAAGAGGGCTTGATAGACAACATTTAAGGTCTTTCAAGGCCCGTTGATATTCCGGAGTCCATTCGAAATTGTTCTCCTTCTTCAAGAGTGAGAAGAAGTGATGACATTTTTCGAGGATCGAGAGATGAACCTGCTTAAAGCGGCCAATCTTCCGGTGAACCTCTTAGCTGGTCCGAGATGTCCTATATGGATTTTATTTTATTGGGATTTACCTCGATCTCTCTCTGCGAAACCAAGAAGCCTAAGAAATTACCAGAGCCAACCCCGAACACACATTTTTTAGGGTTGAGCTTCATGTTGTGCTTCCTCAAGATATCGAAGGTCGCTTGGAGGTGCTTTAAATGATCACCTGTATTCAAAAACTTGACCAGCATGTCATCTATGTACACTTCTGTTGTTTTACCTATTTTTTTTTGAACATTTTATTCACGAGCCTATAATAAGTGGCTCCGACATTTTTAAGCCCGAAGGGCATCACGTTATAATAATTGTGCCGAAGGTCGGTATGAATGAAGTTTTTTTATAGTCCTCTGGGTTCAACTTGATTTGCTTGTACCCGGAATAGGCATAGAGGAAACTCATAACTCGTGCTCGTCCGTTGTATCAATAATTTGATCAATGTTTGGCAATGGGAGTGATTCTTTGGGGCACTCCTTATTCAAGTCTTTATAATCTATGTACATTCGAAATTTGTTATTCTTTTTTGGAACCACAACTATATTAGCTAACCATTTAGGATACCGGATTGAACTGATGTCAAGTAGTCGAGTTACCTTTTCCTTAACAAACCTATTTCTGACCTCGGCTATTGGGCGTTTCTTTTGCCTTACTGGAGGGAAGCTCGGGTCCAGGCTTAGCTTGTGCATGACCATCTCTAGTGGGATACATGTCATATTCGAGTGCGGCCATGAAAAACAATCAATGTTATCTTTAAGAAAATCAATAAATCCTAATCTGAGTTTGGGATTTAGTCTTATTCCCAAATGAAACTTCCTCTCCAAGAATTCCTTGCACAAAGCCACTTGCTCGAGTTCTTCTGTTGTTGATTTGGTCGCGTCTATATCTTCCAGTACCTGAAAGTATCTTGATACCTGGTGGGATTCTGACGATTCCTCTCCTTTGTCATCTTCACTTAGTGCGGGAGCAGGCATCGGTCCCTGTAATTGCTATTTTCTAGGCTCCTTCCCTTTACTGCTATAAATTGATATTGCGTTCATTTCTCTCGATGTCGGTTGATCTCCTTTTATTTGTTTGATTCTCTCTGAGGTCGGGATTTTCAGCAGTTGGTGATATGTTGATGGTACGACCCTCATCTCATGTAACCATGGTCTTCCAAGAATTATATTGTACCCATGTCGCCATCTACAACTTTAAATAAGATGGTCTTTGTTACCCCTTTGGCGTTCATGGGTAGCAGGATCTTTCCTTGGGTTGTCACACTCGCCAAGTTGAACTCGTTGAGGCGTTTTGTTACCGGAATGATGCTTCTGGTTAACTTTGCTTGCTTAAGTACTCTTTATTGAATAATGTTGGTTGAGCTTCCTGCGTCAACCAAAACACGCATAATCTTGAAATCTAGAACATTAAGAGAGATTACCATGTCATCGTTATGTGGCAGAAGAAGTCCATGGACTTCTTCTTCTTCTGTGAAGGTAATGTTATCTTCAGCAACTTCCCCGAGTCTCTTGCTGTGGGTTACCGGTACCTTAGTCTTCTTGGCTGCCAAGAAGGTTACACCATTGATTTCATTGCTTCCGAAAATCATGTTGATAGTCAACCGAGGAGGGTCTTCTCCTATCTTCGAGGGTTCTGCATTGTCCTGCTGTGGCCGTAATTATTCTTGGCTCAGTCTCTAAAGAACTCCCTGAGATGGCCGCTTTTCAATAACGTTGAAACCTCCTCACACAGATGCTGAAAGTCCCCAGTTCTGTGGCCGTGAGTCCTATGATACTCGCACCATAAGTTAGGATCCCTCTGGTTGGGATCGGATCTGATCGTCTTAGGGAATTGTGCTTCTTTGATATTCCTCATCGCAGATACCAACTCTACTACGCTAATGTTGAAATTGTAATCTGACAACCTGGGGTATATAGAATCTTGGGTCCCTAGTACTTCTTCTTCTTGCAACGATCTGTTGTTTTGGCCACAACCAGTTCTTCTTTCGGGAGCGAACCTATCCGAAAATCGGAACCCTTTGTTGTTGCACCCCTCTGCTCTCTCTAAGGTAAGAAATGTCCCTTAGAAGATCACCGATCTGCATCAAAATCACCTTTGAACTTTTCCTGGTTCTTGTATCGGTCCCGTCCCTTTGTTGATTTCGGGAACCCAAGCTGATCATCTTCTATCCTTATTTTCGACTCATAGCAATTATGAACGTCTATCCATGTAGTTTCATAGAATTCGAGAAGGCCTTCCTTTAGCTTTCAGGAGGCGTCTGAGCTCCTCAGATTCAAGACCTTTGTGAATGCCTCCTCCACTCACTCGTCTGGTACAGCCGGTAGTAGTATCCTCTCTTTCTGGAATCTGATCACGAATTCCCGCACCAACTCGGACTGACCTTGTACGATCCTGAATATGTCCGTCTTCCTGGCTTGGACCTTTCTGGCCGCGACATGGGCCTTAATGAACAAATCTGCAAGTATTTCAAAAGAATCTATTGAATGCTCGGGTAAGAGTGAGTACCATGTAAAGGCCCCCTTTGTGAGGGTTTCTCCAAACTTTTTCAGTAGAACCGATTCGATCTCATGTTGAGCCAAAACGTTCTCTTTCACAGCCGTTATATAAGTTGTGATGTGCTCCTGAGGATCCGAAGTCCCATCGTATTTTGGTATGCTCGGTATCTTGAACCGTTTCGGAATTAACTCCGATGCCAGATCTGATTACACGGCAACTGGGTGTACTTCTTAAAATTTGGGCCCTTCAAAACTGGTGGTGCGCCCGAAATCTAATCCATTCGAGTGTGAAAGTCTTTCGCGTTCTGGTCCATCTGCTCATTCATCTTCCTCATGAATCTCATGATTTCGATTTTGAAGGAATCGTTACTGTTGTTCATTACCAGATCTGTTATCGGTCGCCCCGGCATCGTCGAAGCCAACCTCACATCTCGGTGTATTGTTGTCAACTCTTTAAACCGTCTGATATGTAGGGACGCCGGGAGGAACTAGGGCTCTTCCGTTTGCGTTGTTGGAAGAGCCTGACAACGCTTGCTTCAATTTTGCCATGACCTGATCTTGCCTTGAGAGTGGCCCATGATGGCTTTCTATTGCTCTCTTAGGATCCTTACCATTTTCGCAACGTGTTCATCTTCCGCGTCATTAGGAGTTAGCTCCCCTACATGTCGGGGGTACTGTCCTTCATGGACTGGGGTTGCTTCGTCTCCCTCGTTGTGGGTGTCGCTGATTGAATTCTCGTACTGAGGCAAATTTTCATGTGGTTTAACGTTGTGTGCGATTGATATCATTAGCCGCCATTTTCAATTTTATGCTGAATAGAGAATATTCATTAGCCGCCATTTTCAATTTTCTGCTGAATAGAGAATAGTTAGTAATAAACGCAAGGGGATCGACTCAATTACGCAACTGCATATGCCCCACGGTGGGTGCTAAACTGTTTACCCGTAAACTGAACAGTTGAATTTGTTACGTGGTTTATAGATAAGCAAATTGATTTGATCCAAAATGATAGATAAATTAGGTTAAAAATAAGACTTAGCGATTAAAATCGAAAGAATGACCAGCCTGGTTTCGAGAACAATGCCTCCGAGGATAGGAATGAGGACAATATAAAACAATAAATAAAGTTATTTTATTTAGCTTGAGAATAAAATGCAACATAAGTTTTGTCAAGAATTTCGTGTGTTACAATAGTCGTTGAGTCTACTATTTATAGTTATACCTAGGGAAACAAGATCCTAGGATCAAGTCCTTTTTAAATGATAATAAATGAGCCATTGATGAATATGTAACGGCAGGCCATGAATGTAGATATTCCTTGCAACGACTACCCATTTAATGCTAGGGAATATTCTTAATTGAATGCCATCCGGTGACAAATATTCGATCCGCTCACGTTGATTGTGCTCTCTTAGGGGCCCACCCGATGCTAATTGCAGTTGTTGTTCCCGGTGCTTATTGTTACTCAATTTACCTTCTGCCTATCTTCGGTTCCACGTGTCACGCTACCATTTGGTTATTTAATATAAACCAATTTTACCATATACAATTTAGTTCTTTATTCTACGAAAAAACCAACGTAGGAAACATAAAACGAAGCAAAAGAAGCATATTTTATTTCTTTGTTTCCTTCGTTATAATTTACCATAATTCAATTTAGTATAGTTTCATTAAGAGTGTAAAAAAAAATTACAGCTTATAGTAAAGGAAGTAAATTTTTAATAACTTAAATGAAAGGGTAAACGACTAGATAGAGTCGATTAAATAATACTGATATTATACAAATCTTTTCTCCTGATGATGTCTTAAACCAAGTAAAACCTAAAATATCATCGGTGAAAGAATATGCTTTAGGATTTTCTAAAAACTGTTAAGAGAGCAGAGTTCAAGATTTACAGATCATCCATTGAGTCTAAACTGTTTAATCAGGGGGTTTTGACATCGGTATAATAACATACTCATATAATTGGCAGAAAATAGCCCTAGTTATAGATATTGACATCAAATAGCCAATAAATATATATCACAATAATAACATGTATATCACAACTTTTTTTCTTCTTCTTTATCTATATCAACATATATATTAAAATTTTATTTTCATTCTTTAAATATAAATAATATTATTCTCTGATATATCAATAATATAAAATTATATATATAGTTACTGCTGCCTTTATATCAATGTATATCACAATAAAAATATTATATTATTTGTATATCACAGTGTATAGCACATCAAACATGTATATACCAAAATAGATATCATAAGTTTATTTTTCTTCT
This sequence comes from Nicotiana sylvestris, assembly GCF_000393655.2. Lineage (NCBI taxonomy): Eukaryota > Viridiplantae > Streptophyta > Magnoliopsida > Solanales > Solanaceae > Nicotiana > Nicotiana sylvestris. The sequence continues at coordinate 11,078,010 of NC_091060.1, forward strand.
TTGTATATATTAAAAATTAATTTTCTGTGTATACCAAAATATTATTTAATCCCATAATTATATTTATTATTTTTATATTTTAGAACTTGCTTAAACATGCTATATCAAAAATTTATTTTCCTTTTTGATCAATAATTAATAGTTATATTATTTGTATATCACAGTGTATTACATAATAATAATAATGTGTATATCAAAACAACTATTAAAATTTTATTTTCCTTCTTTGTATAACACATTTTAGATTGAAAATATAAGTTCAAGACGACTCCATATGTATATCCCCTATTGTAACCCGTGTATATCTCTATGTACATCAGTGATATCTCATGTATATTATATGTATATGTGTATATCCAGAAAAATTTGTGTTATATATACGATATACAATGTGATATACACAGGCGCCCATAAAAAATTGTGTTGTATACACGATATACAAAGTTATATACACAGACGTCCTTAAAAACTTGTGTGTGATATATACTGATGTACACGATATACAACGTGATATACACATGTTACAGTTGGATTTTTAGATCTGATTTTTTTACCTAAAACCAGTCTAAATCACTTCTAATCTTGCTCAAATTTTGTATATAGCCTCGTTTAGGTTTTTTAAATCAATTTCAATCACACCCGCCAATTCAATCCAATTAAACAAAGGAAAAGAGAAGAAAAATAAAGTTGAAATATATTTTTTCTCTTAGTTTTTGCTAATCTTGCTCAAATTTTGTATATAGCCTCGTTTAGGTATTTACAACCAATTTCAATCACACCCGCCCATTCAATCCAACCAAAAAAAAAGAAGAGAGAAGAAAAAAAAAAGTTGAAATATATTTTTTCTCTCTTAGTTTTTGCTTCTGATTTTCTCTGATGTGAGATTAACCTTACATTTTCATCCCACTGTTGTTTTTTTTGTGCATAATTTGCAAGAATTTTTGCTAAACTATGAGAGCAAAGGAGAATAGATAGAAGAAGAAATACAAGGAGAGAAAGGGGGAGGGAAGCCAAAATAAGTGTGCAGTTTTTTTTTTTGAGAGAATATAAAAGAGAGTCGTTTTTTTAAAGATTTGGCTATATAATGTCAATTGTTTGGGACTATATTTGCCAAACCTAATATAAGGCTAAGAAATTGTCAATTCCTGTTATGTGTTGTTATAGGATGCCAATTTTTCTTTAATTTAATTAGTTGGCCCAAATTTGTCAAACAATAGTGTTTTGGGCAAGTTACACTTTGGCCGGTCGCCCAAAAATAATTATATTAATTAGTCAATATATATATATATATATATATATATATATATATATATATATATATATACTGGCTATTATTATTTAAGCGGCTATACTGTGTAGTCTTTCCTAATGTTTAATTTTGGAATTTTTACTTCCTGTAGAATAGGTTAACCCCCTATTTATTTAAAATAAGTACCATTTAAATAAATTACCTCCTATAGATATGTTATATGGTTTATAGCAAAATTTTTAATTTTGGGTATCTCCTACACTTAAGCCATTATACACGCTATGTTTTATTTCCATCTCTCCATTCTCAGATTTTCTCTCTCATAGATACCGTTTTTCATACAACTTCTCAATACAAGTTCACCCTCTCTCTCTCTCTCTCTAAATTGATACAGTCTATTTTTCATTCCAAATTCCCTGTAATCGTGCTAAAAATCAGAATCCTCCTCGCCCACAACGCTGCTTCCTCCTTCCCCAATCTCGGGTAAACCCTAATTTCATCTACATTGTACTGATTTGTTTCTATAATTAGTGTGGTAAGTATTTTTTTTTATTTTCATTATTTTTGCTTATTCTCAACATCTCTACTCACCAAATTGTATCTAATCAACAGTACCCAAGTCGTATTCTCACAATGTCTGAAAATACACCCCGCAAGTTGATTACTAGAGGTATACCCACTAAAATTCTCAATTTCGATGGGCCCTCTTTCTCCTTGCAAATCACTCAAGGGGAATTGGATGCAGGTTTAGCCAAAAATATGGCATTGGAGAAGATAACAAAAGCTCGACATGAAAATTTCAAAGAAACCCAAGTCGAGAAATCAATGAAGGAAACAAGACTTGTCATTCCGGAAAAGAGGAAAATCCATATCTCTGAAGCTTTATCTGTCAAGGGGAAGGAGGTTGAAGCAAGTAAAAGCTCAGATAAAGTCGAAGAAAAGGTAATTTTCTGATGTATTCATCTGTATTATTCATGTATTCAACTGTATTTATACGTATAACATTGTTCAATGTTTCTGTTCAAAAAGGTTATTCAACGTATTTTTGTACTTTTAGAAAATAATGATACAGATATGTATATGTATTCTGATGTATTTTTATAGTTGTATTTTTAAGGATTTTCAAGGTTCCCATCACTGTTTTTATTCTAATTTCAATGTATTTATTTGTTGTTTTAAAATGTTTAATTTTTCAGTCTGTATGTAGTTGTATTCATGTTGATTATATTTATCTCATGTGTATTGTATGCAGTTGTTTTTATATATATTTAGCCTTGTCAGTGTATTTAGTTGTATTCATATGTATTCATGTCAGATTTACTATGAAATATGCGTTGTATTCAGTTATATTTATACTTCTAAGTGTTTTTAGTTGTATTCATGTCAGATTTACTATGAAATATGCGTTGTATTCAGTTGTATTAATATGTATTTATTCTTGTTAAATGCAGGGAATTAAGCTTTTTGTGAAAAAACAACCAATATTTGCACCGCATATATATACTAACACTGAAATAGTCTCCGAGCTAAAAGAGAACCTTACTCCAGAGCAATACAAACAACTAGGTAATACTTGCTTTGGAAATTTCCTTCAAATGAAGCTTTGTGAAGTCCAACATCAACTCTTCAAATGCTTCATGGCTCTCCAGTTAGAAGGAACTCCTAACAATGTATTTGCAATACACGTCAATGGTACTTCATTACATTTCACATTAAGGGAGTTTGCACTTGTGACTTGCCTCAAATGTGTTGGTAATGATGCTGATTTTGAGTTTAGTAAAAAGGTTCCTAACCGGCTTATTGAGACTTACTTTGGAGGTGCCAATCTTGTCAAGAAGAAACATTTGATGAAATGCTTTGCTGACAAGAACTGGTGTCCCGACAATGATGGTGATGCCTTGAAGATAACTTTGTTGTATTTCGTACACACCTTTATTTTTTCATCTGAGAAGAACAACACAACCATACCAAGGCTACATTTTGACTTGGTTGAGAGTGGGTGCTATTCTGAATATCATTGGGGGTTTAAAATCATTTGAAACGCTGACAAAATCGATTAGCAAGAAGATGGATGCTTAGAAGAAGTATTACGGGATAGCTGGGATGCCCCTAACTATGCAAGTGTGGTTTTATGAGTGCTGTTCAGATGTTGATCCCAAAATTGCACTCCGAGTTGATAACGTGGTCCCTAGAATACTCAATTGGAGAACCACCAGAAATCAGCCAAACTTTGCTTATATGATGAATGGCATGTTCAATGACAAGGCAAACATGGTAATATACAATTTGTATCGTGGATAGTTTAAATTTTATTAATCATTAATTCTGCATACATTTGCATACAGAAGTATACAGTTTCATATAGATGCATACAGATGCTGCATACAAATGCATACAGATGCTGCATACAAATGCATACAGATGTTGCATACATTTGCATACAGGATACTGCATACATTTGCATTCCGATGCATACAGCAGTATACACTTGCATACAAATGCATACAGATGTTGCATACATTTGCATACAGGATACTGCATACATTTGCATTCAGATGCATACAGCAGTATACAGTTGCATTCAGATGCATACAGATGCTGCATACAATTGCATATAGATGCTGCATACATTTGCATACAGATACTGCATACATTTGCATTCAGATGCATACAGCAGTATACAGTTGCTGTAGCCTTCATTATTAATTCTTCATAAAATTGCATATAATTTCCCAATCATTAGTGCTGCCTTAATTTCAATACAAATTATAATTTGATTACAGATCTGCATGTGTATGTTTGTAGTAAGACTTTAATTGTATTTCATTTTTCAGATTGTTTACAAGGACATCCATCCAACCGATATAGAGATTTCCGTTATTCAGATTCCTCCCGTAGGCATTGATGTTGAGAACAGTCCTACTCCTGCTCATTCAGACAAGTCGGGAGAGGATTCGGATGACTTTTCTCCTACACCTGATCTTCAATGTAAGAATAAACATGTTGCAAGTGTTGGTCCATCTTCATCACCGCCCCATAAAAAGCGCAAGGAACACGAAAGACATCCCTCAAATACAGAGTATCAATCCAAGATTTCTCCTATTTGTGTATCCGAATTTGGACAGAATGTTTTGCATCACAATCAGCTGGCAGATTCCAAAAATGATGAAGTATCTTCTTTGAGAAAAGACCTAAATTCATTCAAAAAATATGTGAGTATTTATCCACATATTAAACATTACAATTTAGTGCTTAACATTCATATATTTTTGGCGCAATCTTATAATTATTTCTGTCTTGTTAAGGTTGTGGGCGAGTTCAAGTCTCTGAGAACATCGATCAATGATAATTTTAAGATGCTTTCTGACCATCTTCAACACAATCAACAAAATGAAAGTTTACACTAGAGAAAGGAACCCATATGGAGACGTGATGATAGTATTGACACAGCTGTCGGGGATAATGTTGAGGTTTAACATTTTTAACATCTTTAGCATATGTTTATATCTCATGTTTGCTATCTTAAATAATTGTATTTTAAAAGTTGTATGTATTCGACAAGCATTTAACTGCCTCACTAAAATGTTAAATGTATTCGACCAACAACATATATTTAAATGTATTCAGATGTATGTTAACCTTAATATGTAGTTGGAATTAACTGATGTATTTAAATGTATTCAGCCATATTTTAATGTATTCAGATTTGTTATTCTTGAATATGTGTGATGTATTTCACTAAGATTTCCATTACTAAAATTAGTTTCCTTACTGTATTTATATGTATTTAACTGTATTCATACAGTAAGTTACTACACTAACAATGATGCATACAACTAATAGAAAACAATGCTTAATGCTCAATGTGTGGAGTCAAGAGTTGAGGGGAATACAACATCAGAGGTGTCGTGCAACATACCACCTACAGGTCAAGAGGGTGTATCTACAGAATTCTATGTATCTCAATTTGAGCTGGACGACAAGTTTCTTCCCAGTCAAATTCCAGAAACTAGAATTGTGATACACAACGGTGCAAAAAAAGTTGAATCAACCAGTACCATCTCATAGGAATCGGCGACCAAGTAGTTGGTATTCTTCGCCTTATGAGTCTAACTTCGACTCCGCAGGTTAGTATTCTTATAAACTAATGATATATTTCCTCATGGTTTTTAAATTTAAAAGTCTCTATTCACGAATTCAATGAACAACATGTACCTCAGTAAAGTTGACCCCTATTTTTGAAAAAAGACACCCCTTTGAGGATGATTCAATAATGGGGCCACATCCTATATTAATCATTCAGGAATATGACAAATGGGTTCGTGATGGTCTTCTCGCTAGACATGATTAGAGGTGAGTTTTTTCCCGGTATGTGTATTAAATTTTTATATTTTAAAAAAATGTATATAATATTTTTTTATATCATACTTGTAGAAGTAATTTGGAAGACTATTATAAGAAGAAAAAGCCAACACTTCATATAACATTGGATTTTGGAGTTGATCAAGTTAATTCAAAAAATTAGTTTTACCTTCTATAGTTTGACGGAAAGCTATGGGATGACAACGTAAGTTTTACCATTCCAACTCCACTATAATTTATTTATTTAGTATTGGTTTGTCTAGTTGTATAGTTCACAATGATGTTACAATTAAATCTGCTGTATTTAATTATATTCAAGTGTATTGTAATAATTTTTATTAGTTGAAAATGTATTATGTTTTAAACTGAATCTTTATGATGAATGTAATGGAATCATTACTCCTGAAGAACTGCTATATTTTAATGTATTCTGATGTATTTTCAAATTTATTATATGTTGTAACTAACATATGTATTTCAGTAATATGTATTTAACTGACTCATTTTCTTTGAATAACAACATGTATTTGAATGTATTCAGATATATTTTAACATCAATGGGTAGTTGTAATATCTTTAATATCTGTTGTAGTATCTTGAACAGTATTATCTGCTTTATTTTAACAGTTTCTGCTGTAATACCTGCTGTAATATCTGCTGAATTTTAACTGTATTCATACACTCTGTATTTTAACATCAATTGGTATTTATTCTTGAATATTTGCTGTAATATAGTGTATTTAGATGTATTTTTCTATAAAATACAAATGTATTATTCTTTAATCCGTGTGATGTATTTAGCTGAGTTTTCACTTGTCATATTTTTTTTCTTAGTTTGATTAATTGGAATCACACTATGTAATTAAATTTGTGTATAGCATATTAACGTCATATTCTACTATCTGAGAAAGAAGGGAAAGTACAATCAAACAAGCAACTTCAAGTATACAACTGCTGATTGTATATTCAAGACAAGAATAGCTGAAATCTTCGACAGGTATGCTGATACAGATAGTAATTCTAATGTAGCCAAAGAAGAGGATGTGGTATGTGAGTACATAAGGGGCTACAGATTGCTAGCTAATGTACCTTGGCATACTGTTGACAATATCTTGATACCAGTCAACTTGAAGGACAAACTACACTGGGTATTGGTTGTTGTCTCATTCAAGGAGAGATGTATCAAAGTGTATGACTCGTACAGATCTGCAGGTCATGATGCCTATGTAGCTTCTGAGATAGATAAGCTAGCTAAGCTTGTACCTCTGTATCTATCAATCAGTGGCTTTTACAGAGATTGTCAAGGCATAGATTGGTCTACTTACTCAGCATACACTGACAAGTCACATACTGATCCCTTTGAAGTTTTTTTCATATCAGATCTGTCTCAACAGAAAGCTAGGATCATGTAAGTATTCAATCATCATTCTTGTATGTTATATACAAATCTAATTGTATGAATTATTTTTAATTGTTTCAATCAACATTTTTTAGGGATTGTGGGGTGCATGTTGCGACATACGTAGAGTTTCTGAGCACTCTTGGTGAGATTCCACAAACAACATTTGATTCCAATCTACTCCGTCAAAGATATGGTGCTCTCCTATGGGACTATGCTATGCGAAAGATAGACGCTGATGCCATAAGCGAGAATGAAGCACCCTCAAAGATTGCTAGGCAAATCACGGAGTCAGATTCAAAGTTGCAGATAGTGTTAGAGTAGCTTTAGGTTAATGTAGTTTTAGAATGTTATTTTTAGGTGAATACTGTTTTTGAGTAGTTTTTTGGTGAAGATGGTATTCAGTTAGAAAAAATCATCACTTTATCAACAGTGTTCATGTATGACAATTGCAACTTTTCAATCGATGTTTCATTGTTTTCTTCATAAGTATTAATGCTTATTCTTCAGTTTATATTCATATGTATCTTACAGGATATGAGTATGTATTAATAATCAGTAATATCAAAGGTTATACGTATTGAACAGGTTATACGTATTGAACAGGTTAATATCAAAGTCAGAAACTTTATGTATACTGATGGTAGGTTATATTAAAGAATTCAGATGTATTTTTCTGTAATCAACTGTATTCAGCTGTATTAAGCTATATTCAGTTGTATTCTTTAATATGTACTTTCAAATTCAGTTAATACATATTAAAGAATACAAATTCAGATGTATTGAGCAGGTTATACGTATTTATTGAAATTGTTATATTATAGCTAAGCATATAAATGTATTTCGATGTATTCTGACTAGCTATCTATATTGAACTCAGACACTGTCTATTATTGTATGTCTAAGTATATGTGGACAAGGTTGTATTCGATTGTATTCAAATTAATACTGCAACTAACTGTATACAGAATCTATTCACGAAAGGCATTTTAGAAATTATTACTTGACAATGAGAATTTATTACTTGACAATGTCATCATAATTATTGACAAATCGTTGAAGCACCAATACATGTCAGATTGTTAACTAAATTCTACGTGGAGCATTTCTACACATTCGCTTGTTATGTCCTCCCTGCCCACATATGCTACATGAATGTTGATTTTTCGGCTGCAGCAACTCACTTAAAGGTTTATTGCGCTTCTTCTTTGGCCTTCCAGGAGGTCTTTTCCATTTGGGTGGTAGTACAACCTCCTCTGCAACATGTGCTGGTATGTTCTAGTCATTTCTGTCCAGTAGCGGGTACACAGGCATATCGTATGTCATTATAACAATATTTGGTCTGTAATAGTTAGAGCAATATTCTTCTGGCATTAGAAACTTGCTCTTCAATACAGCCCAAGCATGTGGGCATAGTAATTCATCAACTTGGAACCTCCCACAAACACATTTTCTCTCTAACAGGCAGACTGTGTAATGCCTCCCTCCATCGTTAACCGTATGTAAGTATTCAGTTGATGGCACCACCTACATTTAAAAATAGAAATATAAGTTTTGAGCACATATAACTGAATTACCATATATATAATACTGAATTACTCAGTTACATACAACTGAAATATTTACATACATAAGAATACATCATATTTTTAGACCGACAGACTATAAAATATAATTACGTCTTATCTTATCAATACTATTACATACATAAAAAATCGGTTGTACTTTAGGCAACTGAAGTGTAACAAAAACATTAGAAGGCTACGACATGACAATACATATTAAAATTATGTATAATACATATTTGTTAGTTGTATTCTGATATATTCGAATAGTTTTTGCAACATGTTTTTAGTTGTATTCAATTGTATTCAACTTAGATCTTCGATAAAATATGTCTTGTATGTGTTTGAATTTAGTTGTATTCATGGCAGTTGTATTATAAAAAATATTTCTATTCAGATGTATTCATGTCAATTATTTCAGAAAACAATTAAGCTATATAATACATTGACATTAAAATAAAACTTACAGTCATGCGTGTAGACATTGCCTCATTCAAAGTCAGCATCTCCTGGTATTTTTTTCCAAGCGTTGTGTATGTCTGTGTAGCTTCTTTGCGGTTACTACAATTCCAACGTCCAAACATCTTCCTAACTTCTTCGAGGAAGTCGTATATTGGCAATTCCCTTGCTGACACTAGTGCATCATTGATTGACTCACCAATATTTGACGTCATTGTCCATCCCCTGTTAACAGGGGCATACAACCTAGCCCACTTTTCGTATCCAGCTAACTCTAAGTATTCTTTCACCCTAATATCTACCTTCTCCACCTTTTCCATCAAACTGTCAAATTCAGCTTGTGTGTATGCTTTTGCCATCGAGAAGTATATCTCGCTTAACTTGACATGGTTCTTTTAGAATTTCTTATATACGTTGTTCCATAGATGTCATATACAAACAAAATGCGGTACATCTAGATACACTCTCGATACAAATATAATGATACTCTCATTTCTATCTGAAACGATGCACGTGTTTTCCCTGTCACCATATGCTATCTTGAATTGCTCAAAGAACCACATTCAAGCAGCATCGTTCTCTGAATTAATAACACCATATGCTAGTGGCAATATATGACTTGTAAAGACAATTGAATACATATTTTTAAAACATGTATTTCAATCTTAAAAATATTAACAGATTATATTATAATTCAGGTACTCACCTGCACCATCCAACGTGCTTGCCGAAACGAATGTCCCGGTATAGTAAGATTTTAGGTGACTTCCATCTACAACAACAATGGGTCTACAATGATCAAACCCCTTTATAAAGGCATACAAAGATATATACACGTATATGGATTCATTTTTGGGCAATTTTACCATCCTGATGTGGGAATCTGGATATGTCATATCCATTGTATATAAGTATCCTGGTAATTTTTTGTATGAATCAGCCGGTTCACCTCTCAAAAAATTCATTGCCTTTTCTTTAGCCCTCCATCCCAATATGTAGCTAACATCTACACCTAAATGTGATTTCACATCCTCAATAATATCCTTTGGGGTGTATTTCCTCTTATGATTAGTAAGCTTAGGCCTAATCATACCACCTATAAGGCTGCTACTTGCCTGTCGCTGCTCATACACCTTGTCCTTCAGCGGACATGTATGGTTATCAATGAACTCTCTCACTTTGAATAGTTCTGATTTGTTAATGCTTGAAGCCTTAAACCTCCATTCACAATCTTCTGAAATACATAATAATGCATAACTACAAAGAATTAATTATTGTACATATGATTAACATAAATATTTACAAAAAAATGCACTCATATACACACGAATACAATCTGACATGTATATATAAAAAAAATTTATACTACTGAATTCAATTATAGTTATATGCATTTAAATACAATGAATACAACTGAATACAATTGTGGATATATGCATACACTTAAAACCACAGTAGACAAATTAAGAAAATAATTAGAGACAATGTAATGTAATTATACCAGTAAAATACATATGAATACATGTATTTAAGGACCATAAACAAAATATGTTAACGACATCAGTTATAATCAAAAGGAAATCCACAAATACGCATAAATACAACAACGTTAAACTTACAGCTCGAACCAATAATAGAAAATACAAAAAAAAAAAAATTAAATACATGCAAACCTGACAGCATTAGACCTATCAACTCAGAATTGAAACCTTTGAGATATAGCATAATTCTCCATCACCTCTTTCAATGTAGCCTTATCTTTATACACTTGTGCAGCCATAACCTCCCTTTGATTAGTTTTTTGAAGTTATCAAATTCTTGTCCAGTTCGAACACCCCAATTGCTTCTCCTGAATTGACAAAATCTAGAGCCAGTGTATCATCTGTATCGGAATCGTACCTTTGAACTGCTTCGTCTATTTGCACAATGTCGCCTTGATTTAAACTACCTCCGGATACAAGTTCTTTTTCAATAGTTGTTATGCACAAAGGATACATCCTGAATTCTTTGTTCTCTTTTTTCAACTCTACATCCACTCTGTAATCCATATCATTGTGTATTTCCATTGGCGTGTAATTTTCTTCTACTTTGTATTGAATTTTAATGGACTTTAAGCTCAAATCTATGCCCAGTTGATTAGAAATTGAAGCAACCAAATCATTAAAGGACGCATACTCCTTTATCGGTATTCCCTCAATTGAAAAATCGACGTAATTGCCCTCATCGTTCCACTTGCCAGAATGACGCAACAACACTATTAATCTTGCCATATGTATGAAGGAACTATACCGTATTTTGTATATAATTTGTATCAATCTAATTTTCCGTGGTTGAATTGATATCTGTGAACAGAGAAAAGGGAGAAGTGAATGGAAGAACTTCGAACAGATGCTGCTCTTGTTTTCGCTACTTTTTTTTTTGAATCGTGTATGTCATAATATAGATTAATGGGTAATAGTTTTTGTTCGTTGAGTTAAATTAGGAGAATATCATGTGATTTGATTTCCTTTCCGTTTTTAACTAGTTTAACCTTCCAGATTTTACGCAGATACGTTACTGTATTCATGATAAGGCCGCGTGAATACAGTTAAATACATATCAACCTTAGTTGGAATTTCCTTTTTAATGCCTATTTTTTCTATTGTATTAATGAATACAATAGCTTAAATACATCAAATACATTGTATAAAAACATAAAAGGTATCTATAACACGTAATATAGCAAACGGTATCTATAAATGGCTAATTAGATCTAAAAGATGGTGCTTTACGAAAAATTCTCAAAAAAAATTTTGGGCAGCGTGCTTGAGCAGGCCAATTTAAGAATACAAAAATCTACAGAAAAATCCAATTACAAATGCAGACTAAATGCATACTTACACGGACCTTTCGGTTAAAATATAGGGAAATTTTCATAAAGCATTATCTTTTAGTAGTAATTAACCATCTATAGATACCATTTGTTATATTACGGATTATAGATACCTTTTGTGTGGCTATAAGATGTATTTGATGTATTTAAGCTATTGTATTCATGAATACAGTAGCAAAAATAGGCGTGAATCAGGGAAGTCCAGCTAATCAGTTGTTGTATTCGACTATATTCATGGAGCGAAATATGGGATTACAACTGAACAGATTATTGTATTCAATTGTATTCACGAGGTGAAATAGGGGATTATACTATTTTTAAAACGGAAAGTGAATCAATTAACATAATAGACTCCTAATATAACTCAATAAACTCAATTATAACATACAAATTTTGTATTTTCAGTTATTAAAAAGATTCTCAACCGAAAAATACCCAAAAAATATAGCAATATTCAGAGAAATTATATAATACATCTGAATACATAAATTATATTAATTAAAAAAAAAACATATGAATACATCCATGGCATATAGCGAGACAGTGGATACAATGAAATACATATAATACAACGGGATACATTGAAATACAATGAAAAAAAGACAGTGAATACAATGAAATACATGGAATACAACGAGATACATTGGATTACAATGAAAAAAAAGACAATGAATACAATGAAATACATGAAAATACATTGAAATATATTAACAGAAAATCAAGTTGCTCAGCCCCAAATTCCGTCGTCTTTGTTCAAGAACAAACCCTAATTTCCGGCGAATCCGCCGTTCACCGGAAGCCGGTAGTGAAAATGCGTCGTCTTGGTTCGGCAATGGTGCCGGAGCCGAGGTCACTTCCTGAGCAGAAGAAACCGCCGATACGCGAATCAAAACCCTTCTTTCATGGCTTTTGCATAGTTTTTTGTACGTGTACCCATGTGTGTGGTCTCTTCGCATAAATTAAATGAATAGATAGTCATGGGGACCGGCAGTAGTGATAACTGAATCAGTCCTATGGACAGTTCCAAACCTGGAACTGACATTCAAATTGGAAATCAAGGTGGGGTCTCAGATCCTTCAAGATATTCTAAGAATTGAACATACCATAGATTCACACTTCTTTATACCCAAGTGCTTGGGACATTGATCACCACCAATACAATTTCCTTGTACGGATGCTCACCAACCTAGATAACTCGCCATTTTAGACATTCAAACATGGATAAAGAGGCGGAGAGAGAGAGAGAGAGGAGATAACCATGGAGAAATACTGGCATTGAGAGAGAGAGGATGGAGAAAAATCTAAAAGAATGAGAGAGAAAAATAATACAAAGAGTATTTTATGGCTTAAGAGTTGGAGGTAATCATAAATAGATATTTGGCTATAAAAATCAAAAGGTATCTATAGAATATAATTTTTTAAAAGAGTATTTATTTAAAATAAATTAGGTATCAACCTTTGCTATAGGAGGTAAAAATTCCTAAAATATACTGGACCAGGTCCAGGTCCAAGTCATCCCTTTTAAACAAAAAATTGCAGAAATATGACACTTTTTGGGGGGTCTTTAATTTTTAACCCCCGGTTGCCTCATCGGTAGAACTTCAAGGTCAAAGTTAAAAGTTTTGTCCATGGAACAAACGAGCGGCTTGTTAAACTTGAAGTTTTTGCCCATGAGATAAGCAAGAACAAAAATTCAAGATCATTCACTTTGTGGGCTATTTGTGTACTTCACCCCTTTTAAAATAGAACATCTCTCAAATTACATAACCCACGTCTCTTTGAATTTGAATCCAAGTCATCCTTTAAAAATAGATGAAAGCTATCTTTATTTTCATTAACCAGCCATTTTGTGCTTATCTTTTGTAAGAAAGAATAGATGAAGTTACTCTTAACTCTTTGAGAGTGCAAGAACTTTTAAAATTTGATGTAAACTTACACCTGTTAACTCTCAAAACCTAAAAGTTATGTGCATTTGACCTGACAAAAAAGATTGCTCTGACGGTCAGCACCCGCATCTACAACCTTAGAATTATGGGTTCGAGTTACCAAAGGAGCAATAACTGTAACAATGGAGTTCAAAGGGGAATCAGAAAAGGGAGGGGCAGGGGCGTTTCTAGGTAGGATATGGATTCATGTGAACCCATACTCCTCTCTATAAACCATATATAATAATATTATATTTCTTTAAAATTACTTAAATATATGTACGTGCACCTGTGCTCAAAGACTCCTATGGTACAATAATTATTGGGCGTACCTATACGAGTAAAATTGGAGGTTCAAATCTCACTTCAGAAAGTCTTGTTTTCAGCAAGGAGCATAAATGTATACGTAAAAATCACTAAAATTTTAAAAAGAATATAATTTTGAACCTATAATTTAAAAAAATGTAGTGTATTCATGGTAAGAGACTAAAGTCAAACATGTCAAATATAAATTCTAGATCCACTTTTTTATAATAGTACACCCATCCTCTTGAAATCCTAGATATGCCTGTGAAGTGGGAGGTGGGGGGGGGGGGGAACGATCTTAACCATCCTACAGAATCCTTAATGGTATGCCCTATTTTCTGTTTTAGCCTTTGGTAAAGTTATAGTAATCTTTTTCAATATGGTAGGCTGAGGACTTGGTCAATGTTGACTAAACCAAAAATGAGCTGTTCATATTAATTCGTATATCATACTTGAATTGGTCCCAAATCTTTTGTCAATATTTCTTATTCCAATTGACAAGAAAAAGGAAGAAGAAAGAACAACAATCGTCTTTCTCTTCCCCCACTCATCCAGAAAGAAAAGGTCAAGTCCTCTGATTATTACTTAATTATATCTGGTTTCTTTTATTATAAGTAAGATTAAAAAATGGAATTAAACCATTAGACATGCAAATTGAAAAACTAAATGGAGATTTCACTTCTTGAGAAAGTAAGCTAATTTTCTTTGCTTAAAGGAATTAGAATATAGTTATGCGGTTATGGTCTATCAACATAGTCCTCAACATTTCAAAATTGTTACACAAATAGCCGGTCATATTTAATGTTTAATTTTTTTAGTTGGTATATATAGATTATACACAGTTATACATATATTATACATAAACTATATATATATATATATATATATATATATATATATATATATATATATATATATATATATATATATATATACACCCGCCAACTATTTTTAGTTTAAGAAATTCGGTGGACGACTATTTGGGTTAATTTTGCTTAAAACATACATCCTCATGCATAAACTTAATTGTATCATCTTCTTTGGCATCCCATTTCCTAGCTTACAAATAATTAGTACTATTAATTTAACTCATATACATTGACATAATAAAATATTTTTATATTATTGTGTATTTTAACATCTTGTAGCAAGTTTGACTTATTTTTCAAGTTATTAATCCAATTTATTATGGACTGCCATTTGTATAGTTATTTTTTAGGTGATCAAATTATGTACAAATTCATTTATACCACTAACATATAGAAATTAAACTTATACATATTTATAGAAGGTTCTGCTTTAAGTAATGTCTTGTTATAATTTTTTTTCCATAAAGTTATACCTTGGCTTGAAAGAAAGAGAATTTTCCATAGGATGACGAATTAATTAAGGCCAAAATATAACAAAAAGGTCATAAAATCAGTTGAGCAACCGCAGCTGTTGATGCGCCGCTAATGGAACCAAAGTTTCTAACCTAACTTCAAAACTTTCTTGCAGAGTTGCATGTAGGGGCGTACATAATTCGAGTTGGTTCGAATTTTTCAATTATCAAATCAAATCAATTGTGACAGGTTACTAAACTTAAAAGCCATATCAAACCAATAAAAGTCAGAATTTTTAATTTCGAGTTTTTGATTTTTATTGTATTTTTTCGGGTTTTTTTTCATAAAGTGTTCATAGTACAAAATATCAAATTTGTCTTCTAAATATTTTTAAATCCAAGTAAAACAGAACTATATAAAGTATTTTTCAAAAAATAAC
Organism: Nicotiana sylvestris; assembly: GCF_000393655.2. Taxonomy (NCBI): domain Eukaryota; kingdom Viridiplantae; phylum Streptophyta; class Magnoliopsida; order Solanales; family Solanaceae; genus Nicotiana; species Nicotiana sylvestris. The sequence continues at coordinate 11,093,908 of NC_091060.1, forward strand.
ATAAATATAAGATGAGTCATGATGTTGTACTATAATATTCAATAATAAAGATAGTAAAATCGCGTAAAAAATATTATTAATAAGTCATAATAAATGAACATAATCTAAAATTACTAAGTTTCTAAAATAAGTACGACTAATAGGTACTATTATTTACATGAATAAATACTAAAAAATATGCATTTTATTTAAACTATGAAAAAATTAAAAAATAAATATCTAACACTACTGTCATTTCTAGTACAATTGAATTGAATATCTTTTATTAGCATTAATATTAATTTAATTTTGGACTTTATTTGAGTTACTAACATTTATGGAGTATATACATATTGGAGCATTCAAAAATTATAAGTCCAAACTTGAAATAATACGTTAAAAGATAAAATTATTATATTACACAACAATAAATGTTTTTATGTATTAAATATATTTAAAACTTTTATACATGTAATGCCGGCTTGGTTTGGTTTCGGTTTGACCTTTTAAGTTAAAATCAAGTCAATTATGCTCGAATTTTTTTCCCAACACTAAACCAAATCAAACCGAATTATAGTCGGGTTTTTTTTCTCGGTTTGACTTGGATTATTGGTATGGTGTTATTTGTCGGTTTTATTTGTACACTCATCCAGAAAGAAAAGTTCAAGTCCTCTGATTATTACTTAATTATCTAGTTTCTTTTATTATAAGTAAGATTAAAAATGGAATTAAATGGAAATTGAAAAACTAAATGGAGCTTTCACTTCTTGAGAAAGAAAGCCAATTCCCTTTGCTTAAAGGGATTAGAATATGGTTATGTGGTTATGGTCTATCAACATAGTCCTCGGCATTTCAAAATTGTTACCCAAATATCCGGCTAAACTTAATGTTTATTTTTTTAGTCGGTATGTATCTATTATACACAGTTTTATATATATATATATATATATATATATATATATATATATATATTATGAACTGTGATTACCCCTTTTCTACTCTTTTTTTAATTTACTGTGTTCATCTCTTCTTCCCAATCTTTTAAAGAGTTTAGCTCTTTTCTTAACTCTTATTTCTTTAACCTCATCCCGGCCACGGTTAAACACTTATACCCTTCTTAATTATTTTCAGGTTTTACTTAACCGGTATCTCCTAGGAATTTACAGGTTAATCCATCAGAATCGTTAAGAAATTGGGAAGCTAACCATATACTAAGAGTGATATGTGGTTGTTATCAAACTAATAATCGAACATATGAACATAAAACTATACAGAATAACATAAAACTGTAAAATTAATGGGGGTAATATCTAGCAGAAACATAATTTAGATAAAGATGAGTAACTTACATACTTATAGGAGAGAGATTTCCCTTTTGGAAAACCCGAAAAAGTCTACTGAGCTTTGGGAATTAAAAAGATCACAAATAAGCATAAGGATTTATTTATTTTACAAGCTTAAAGGAGGAACTACTAAAGTACTCATAAGGAAATATTTTACAAAGTGTTTGTTTTGGAGGATGGTTGGTGATCTCTCTCTCTCTCTCTGTGTGTGTGTGTGTGTGTGTGTATATATATATATATATATGTATATATATATTATCACGACCCGGAATTTCTATCATCGGGATCGTAATGACGCCTAACATTTCACTTGCTAGACAAGCCAAAGTTAGAACAATCTACTCTTTATAACAGTTAAATTATTAAAAAAGAACTGAGATAACTGAATAAATTTAAAGTAACAATGCGGAAGCTGAACTAGCCAAATATCTATTACAATTCCCCAAATCTGGTGTCACGAGTGCACAAACTACTAGAGTAATACATATAAGGGTCTGAAATAAGTTACAAGTTGTTCGAATGAAAGTACACAGCTAAATAGACAGAGGATGGGGACTCCAGGAGTTGCGGGCGCTGAACAGCCCTACCTCAAGTCTCCACGAATGTATGATCCGAGCTCGCTAATAACTGCCGCTGGGGCCATCTCCAAATTGTGCACAGTGTGCAGAGTGTAGTATCAGTACAACCGACCCCATGTACTGGTAAGTGTCGAGCCTAACCTCGACGAAGTAGTGACGAGGCTAAGGCGGGTCACCTACGCTAAAACTTGTACGCAGTATATAATAATAACAGAAATAATAGAAATACCAAACAGAATTTAAACAGTCAACATAGAATGAGAACTTCAACCTCGAAAATAACCAGTGTTGTCCAGAATTATCAATTTTACCAGTTCAAACAAAGATATCGGAAAGACAATGCATCTCAAGAAATAGAAACATATAGGTCATTTCGGCGCGCAACCCGATCCTACCAGACAACACATAATCCTCCCTTATTCCACCATAAGAATATCAATAACAGTAAATAATATATATGTCGCGGCGCGCAACCCGATCCCACCATATATCTATATCAATATCGTAATTTCACTCTTATTCCACCATATGATTCCACCCTTATTACACATGTTGCGGCGTGCAACCTGATCCCACAGTATATATATTCACCCTTATTCCACCATATCAATCCTTCCTTATTACAACTGCTGCGACGCGCAACCCGATCCCACCATATCAGAACCAAACACTTAATGTACACAGTCAAATCAACAGGCTATATCACAAGGCCTTTACGACAAATAATTACCAAACTGAACCAAGAAAAGGAAATCTCAATCAATATAGAATCTGCACGAATAATACTACACAGCGAGACCAATCCAAAAAATATGCCTTGAAAGTACCAACAACAACTTAAGCAAATAATAGGTGACAACGAAGCTACAAAAGAACAAATACTTTCAACAAAGAGAAACAATGTCTAACAAGTAGTAATTAGGCATAGAAATACAAGTAAAACATGCAGCAGTTAAGGCAGGAAAAGACAATATGAGAAGAACGGGAAGGAAACAGGCAAAAAAAATAAATTGGCGGCGCATAGGTACTCGTCACCTCACCTATACGCCGCTCACATAGATTTCACATAGCAAATAAGTCAAGGGTTCCTAATCCCTCGAGTCAAAATTAGACACGATACTTACCTCGCTCCAAGGTCAAACTCAAAGCTCAACCACCATTTTTCCCTTTACATAAGCCTCCGGACCAATAGAATCTAGCAAATTACCAACCAAAAAATTAAATTTAAGCCTTAGGAGCTACCCACGATTGCAAGAAATTCAATTTAGGCCATTTTTAAAAAGTGACCAAAAATCAACACCGGGGCCCGCTTGGTCCAAACCCGAAATTCGGACCAAAACCTGATTACTCATTCACCTTCGAGTCCGGATATATAGTTAGTTTTGTACTCTGACCTCAATTTGAGGTCTAAATCCCCAAATTTCGAAATCCCTAATTTCTACCCAAAAATCCCCAATTCCCCCATGAAAATCTTAGATTCTAGGTTGAAATCTTGTAAAATGAAGTGAAAGATTGAAGGAAACTAGTTTAGAATCACTTACTTATGATTTGGGGAATAAATGGTCTTTGAAAAATCACCTCTTAGGTCTTAGGTTTTTGAAAATTTGAAGAATGGGAGAAAAATCTCATCTAAGTCTCTTTTCATCAGCTGGAAATGTCGCAAATACGACCAGGGCTGCGCATTTGCAAATAATTATTCGCATTTGCGGCCTGCAATGATCACAAGTGCGATGATGAGCTTCGCAATTGCGAAGGTCCCTCCCAACCCAACTGCTCGCAAATGTGAAACTTCTTCCCAAATGCGGGGCTCACATTTGCGAGCCAGACCTTGCATCTGCAGACCTGAAGCACACCAGCAAGAATTGTTAAGTTCCATTCACTCCGTAGCCTATTAGAAACTCACCCGAACCGTCGGGGCTCCAAACCAAACATGCACACAAGTTTTAAAATATTATAGGAACTTGCTCGTGCGATCAACTCGCCAAAATAACACCTACAACTACGAGTTTAGTACCAAATCAAATAAAATTCTCAAGAACACCTTAAAATTTCTATTTCCTCAACCGGACGTTCGAATCACGTCAAACCAACTCCGTTTCTCACCAAATTTCATAAATAAGTTATAAACATTATATTGAACCTGTACCGGTCTCTGAAACTAAAATACGGACCTGATACCAACAAGATCAAATATTAACCAAATTCTTAAAACCATAAGATTTTTAGTCTTTTAATTTTCAACAAAAATTCATATCTCGCGTCAGGGACCTCGGAATTTGATTCCGAGCATACGCCCAGGTCCCATATTTCGATACGGACCCATCGGGACTGTCAAAACACTAGTCTAGGTCTGTTTACTAAAAATGTTGATCGAAGTCAACTCAAATGAGGTTTTAAGCAAAATTCCTTATTTTTATCAACTTTCAACATAAAAGCTTTCCAAAAACACGCTCGAACTGCGCACGCAAATCAAGGAGGAATAATGAGGTTTTAAAGGCATCGGGACATGGAATTGAGTTCTAAAATATAAGATGACCTTTTGGTTCATCACATTCTCCACCTCTAAAACAACCTCGTCCTAGAACGGATATAGAAAAGTACCTGAGTTGGTGAAAAGATGGGGATATCTACTCCGCATATCTGACTTGGACTCCCAGGTAGTTGCATCAATAGGATGACCTCTCCACTGCACTAGAATTGAAAGATAACTCTTCGACCTCAACTAACGAACCTGCTGGTCTAGAATAGCTACCAGCTCCTCATCGTAAGTCAAATCCTTGTCCAACTGGACAGTGCTGAAATCTAACACGTGGGATGGATCACTGTGATACTTCCAAAGCATGGACACATGAAATACTGGATGTACCGCTGATAAACTTGGTGGCAACACAAGTTTGTAGGCCACCTCTTCCACTTGCTCAAGGATCTCAAAAGACCCGATATACCTAGGGCTCAACTTGCCCTTCTTTCCAAACCTCATACACCCTTTATGGGTGATACCCGAAGCAACATTCTCTATCCGAACATGAATGCCACATCACAAACCCTACGATCGGCATAACTCTTCTACCTGGACTGAGCTGTGCGAAGTCTATACTGAATGATCTTAACCTTATTCAAGGCATCCTGTACCAAATCTGTACCCAACAACCGAGCCTCCCCCAGCTCAAACCATCCAACCGGCGACCGATACCATCTACCATATAACGCCTCATAGGGAGCCATCTGGATGATCTACTAATAGCGGTTGTAGTAGGAAAACTATGCAAGGGGCAAGAACTGATCCCACAAGCCTCCGAAGTCAATAACACATGCGCGGAGCATATCCTACAATATCTGAATAGTGAGCTCAAACTGTCCGTCCATCTGAGGATGAAATGCTGTGCTCAGCTCAACTTGCATGCCCAACTCACGCTACACCGCCCTCCAAAAATGCGAGGTAAACTATGTACCTCGATCAGAAATGATAGACACGGGCATACTGTGAAGGCGAACGATCTCACGGATATAAATCTCTGCCAACCGCTCTGAAGAATAGGTAACAGCCACAGGAATGAAATGCGCTGACTTGGTCAGTCTATCCACAATAACCCAAAGAGCATCAAACTTCCTCTGAGTCCGTGGGAGTCCAACAATGAAATACATAGTGATATGCTCCCACTTCCACTCAGGAATCCATATCTTCTAAAGCAAACCACCAGGTCTTTGACGCTCATACTTTACTTACTGACAATTTAGACACCAAGCCACATATGCAACTATATCCCTCTTCATCCTCCTCTACTAATAATGCCGCCGCAAGTCTTGATACATCTTGGCGGCTCCCGGATGAATGGAATACCGAAAACTGTGGGCCTCCTCTAAAATCAACTCACGAAGTCCATCCACATTATGCAGACAAACACAACCCTTCATCCTCGAAACTCTATCATCTCCAACTGTAACCTGCTTGGCATCATTGTGCCGTATTGTGTCCCTAAGGACAAGCAAATAAGGGTCACCATACTGCCGCTCCCTAATGTGCTCAAACAAAGAACACCGAGTGACTATGCAAGCTAAAACACGACTGGGCTTAGAAACATCCAACCTCACGAACTGATTGGCTAAGTCCTGAACATCTAATGCAAGCGGTCTCTCACCGACTGGAATGTACACAAGGCTGCCCATACTAGCTGACTTTCTACTCAAAGCATCGGTCACCACATTGGTCTTCCCGGGATGATACAAGATGGTGATATCATAGTCTTTCAATAGTTCCAACCACCTCCTCTGCCTCAAATTGAGCTCCTTTTTCTTGAACAAATACTAAAAACTCTAATGATTCGTGAACACCTCACACGACACGCCATAAAGATAGTGCCTCCAAATATTCAGCGTGTGAACAATGGCTGCCAACTCCAAGTCATGAACAGGGTAATTCTTCTCGTGAACCTTTAGTTGCCATGAAGCATATGCAATAACCTTGCCACCCTAAATCAATACCACACCAAGTCCAATATGGGATACGTCACAATACACTGTATAAGGCCCCGAACCTGTGGGAAATACCAACACCGACGCCGTAGTCAAATATGTATTGAGCTTCTAAAAGCTTGCCTCACACTCGCCTAACTATCTGAATTGGGCACCCTTCTGGGTCAACCCGGTCAACGGGGTTGCTATAAATGAAAACCCTTCCACAAACCGACGGTAATAACCTGTCAATCCCAAGAAACTACGGATCTTTGTGGCTAAAGTAGGCCTAGGCCAATTCTGAACGGCCTCAATCTTTTTAGGATCCACCTGAATACCCTCTGCTGATACACGTGCCCCAAGAAAGCGACTGAGTCCAACCAAAACTCGCACTTGGAAACTTAGCACATAACTGACTGTCTCTCAGAGTCTAAAGTATGATCCGAAGATGTTGCTCGTGCTCCTCTCGACTGCGGGAGTAGATCAAGATATCATCAATAAACACAATCACAAAGGAATCTAGGTAAGGCTTAAACACCCGGTTCATCAAATATATAAATGTTGCTGGGGCATTTGTCAAGCCAAATGACATTACCAGGAACTCATAATACCCATATCGAGTCCAAAAAGCTGTCTTAGGAACATCGGACGCCCTAATCCTCAACTGATGGTAGCCAGACCTCAAACCGATCTTTGAAAATACCTTGGCACCCTAAAGCTGGTCAAATAAATCATCAATCCTCGGCAATGGATACTTGTTCTTGATTATGACTTTTTTCTACTATCGATAATCTATGCATATCCTCATCGATCCATCCTTCTTCTTTACAAACAACACCGGCACACCCCAAGGCGAAACACTAGGTCTAACAAAGCCCTTATCAAGCAAATCTTGAAACTGCTCCTTCAACTCTTTTAACTCTTGCGGGGCCATACGATATGGCAGAATAGAAATAGCCTAAATGCCCGAAACCAAATCAATATAAAAGTCAATATCCCTTTCGGGTGGCATCCCCGGCATGTCTGCAGGAAATACCTCTGAACGCTCTCGAACAATTGGTACAAAATCCATGGAAGGAACCTCCGCACTAGAATCGCTGACATAAGCTAAATAAGCCAGACAACCTTTCTCGACCATACGCTGAGCCTTTATATAAGAGATAATCATACTGGTAGAATGACTAGGAGTCCCTCTCTACTCTAATAGAGGCAACCCCGTCAAGGCTAAGGTTACTGTCTTGGCGTGGCAGTCCAATATATCATGATACGGTGATAGCCAATCCATCCCCAAAATGACATCAAAATCAACCATATCAAGAAGTAGAAGATCTACACTAGTCTCAAGACCCCCAATAATAACCACACACGAACAATAGATACGATCTACAACAATAAAATCCCCCACATGTGTGGACACATATACAGGGTAACTCAAAGAATCACGAGGCACAACCAAACATGAAGCAAAATAAGATGACACATAGGAGTGGGTAGACCCCGGATCAAATAGAACTGAAGCATCTCTACTGTACACTGAAACAATACCTGTGATAACAACATCGGATGACTCAGCCTCACGTTTGGCTGGAAAAGTATAACATTGGGGCTGGGGCCCACCACTCTACACCATATCCCTAGGATGGCCTCCTGCTGGCTGGCTTTCATCTCTAGCGGCCTGGCCTCCACCTCTAACGGCCTGACCTCCACCTTTAGCGGCCTAACCTCTACCTCTGGCTCCCTGGCCCTTACCTCTAGCTGGATGAGTGGGTGGTGGTGCACCAGATGCCGGAATCATGGCACAAGAACTCTGCTGCTGTGGCGAAACACCCAATAATCTTGGACAGGTCCTCTTGATATGCATATAGCCACCACACTCGAAATATCCATCCTGATAATATGGCTGCTGAAACTGATACTGGCCCGAATGGGCCGGCTGACCATGATAATAACTCTGAATAGGAGGTGCACTGATAGGGGTTGTCGGTGCATTGTAAGCTGGCTGCATAGAATGAGGCACATAAGGACTACGACTCCCTGAAGCACCATGAAATGTCTAGAGTGCTAAATGAAACAGCTTGGGAGGATGGCCTTTACCAAAAATTACCTCGACCTCCATATGAAGCCCCACTGAATTCACCGGAGTGATGCGGCCTCTTGTTAAACCCCTGACCACTCCCTTGAGCTAAAACCATCTCGACTCACCTGACAATATTGGCTGCCGCTTGAAAAGAAATCTCACTCCCAGTCTCCTTGGTCATCTGCAATCTGATAGGCTGAGCAAGTGCCTCAATAAACCTCCTCACCTCTCTCTCTCTCTCTCTCTCTCTCTCTCTCTCTCTCTCTCTCTCTCTCTCTCTCTCTCTCTCGATAGGAAGCAGAAGAATAGCATGACGGGCCAAATCCACAAATCGAGTCTCGTACTGAGTGATAGTCATAGAACCCTGTTGTAGATGCTCGAACTGCTTTCGGTAGTCCTCTATCTGAGTGATAGGAAGATACTTCTCCAGAAATAGCTGAGAGAACTGGTCCCAAGTAAGAGTCATCGATCGAACTGGTCTGGCCAACATAAAATCCCTCCATTATTTCTTGGCGGAACTCGACAGATGAAATGCAACAAAGTCGACCCCATTGGTCTCCCTTATACCCATGTTCCGTAACACCTCATGACAACTATCCAGATAGTATCGGGGATCCTCTAAAGATGTACCGCCATATTGAACTAGGAAAAGCTTGGTAAATCCAATCTCCACAAAGCCTCAAAAGACATAGCTTATCTGTCACTGGTCTATGCTGCAATACCCGGCGAAACTATCCCAATTGGCCGAGCTGCTGGAGTCTGAAACTGGGGAGCCATTTGCTCCAAAGTGTGAATAGCGGGAGTATGGAACCCTCCCCTATCCTGAGACGGTTGGTGCCACAGGAAATGTGCCGGTCTAAGCAACACTCTCCATAAGGCCCAATAGACTAACCAAAGCATCCTGAAGAACCGGGGTAGCTATGAACCCCTCCTGGACCTGAGCTGGTCCGCCAGGAACAGTCTAGGCTGGAACCTCATCATCAGACTCCAACTGAGGCTCCGCCACTGGTGCTGCCACTCGAGCTCTAGGCTGAGCCCTGCCCCTGCCTTGGCCTCTAGCATGGCCTCGATCTCTACCTCTGCCACTTGTAGGAGCTGCCACTGGGGGCTCTAGCTGCTGCCCAACTGAAGATGCGGTGCGTGTTCTCTCCATCTGCGAGAGAACAGAATAGAAAAGTTCAATCAGCGATGATAGAATAAAAACTGCATGATAAAGAAGAATAAAAGTGAAATTATTCCTAACTCCATAGCCTCTGAAAGATAAGTACAGACGTCTCCGTACCGATCCTCCAGACTCTACTAAATTTGCTCGTGACTTGTGAGACCTGTGTAACCTAGTGCTCTGATACCAACTTATCACGACCCGAAATTTCCACCGTCGGGATCGTGATGACGCCTAATATTTAACTTGCTAGGCAAGTCAATGTTAGAACAATCTACTCTTTTTAACAGTTAAATTAGATATTAAATACGAACTAAGATAACTGAATAAATTTAAAGTAACAATGCAGAAGCTGAACTAGCAAAATATCTATTACAATTCCTTGAACCTGGTGTCACGAGTGCACGAACTACTAGAGTAATACACATAAGGGTCTGAAATAAGTAGCAAGTTGTTCGAATGAAAGTACACAACTAAATAGACAGAGGATGGGGACTCCAGGAGCTGCGGGCACTGAACAGTCATACCTCAAGTCTCCGCGAATGTATGATCCGAGCTTGCTAATAACCACCGCTAGGACCATCTCCAGAATCTGCACAGTGTGTAGAGTGCAGTATCAGTACAACCGACCTCATGTACTGATAAATGCCGAGCCTAACCTTGACGAAGTAGTGACGAGGCTAAGGCGGGTCACCTAAGCTAAAACCTGTACATAGTATATAATAGTGACAGAAATAATGGAAATACTTAACAGAATTTAAACAGTTAACACAGAATGAGAACTTCAACCTCGAAAATAATAAGTGATGTCTAGAATTACCAATTTTACCAGTTCAAACAAAGATATCGAAAAGACAACACATCTTAAGAAATAAAAACATATAGGTTATTGTGGCACACAACCCGATCCTACCAGACAACATATAATCCTACCTTATTCCACCTGTCCACCATAATAATATCAATAGCAGTAAATAATATATATGTTACGGCACGCAACCCGATCCCACCATATATCAATATCAATATCGTAATTTCACCCTTATTCCACCATATCATTCCACCTTTATTACACATGTTACGGTGTACAACCCAATCCCACTGTATATATATATATATATATATATGCATTCACCCTTATTCCACTATATCAATCCTCCCTTATTACACCTGATGCAGCGTGCAGCCCGATCCCATCATATCAGAACCAAACACTCAATGTACATAATCAAATAACCAAGCTATATCACAAGGCCTTTACGACAAATAATTACCAAACTGAACCAAGAAAAGGAAACCTCAATCAATATAGAATTTGGACGAATAATACTACAAGCCGAGACCAATCCAGAAAATATGCCTTGAAAGTACCAACAACAACAAAATAATTAGTATTAATTTAACTTATATACATCGAGATAATAATTTTTTTTACGTTAGTATTGTGTATTTTAACATCTTGTAGCAAGTTTGACTTAATTTTCAAGTTATTAATCCAATTTATTATGGACTGTCATTTGTATAGTTATCTTTTAGGTGATCAAATTATGTACAAATTCGTTTATACTATTAACGTATAAAAATTAAACTCATACATATTCGTAGAAGGTTCTATTTTTAAGTAATGTCTTGTTATAAAATTTTCTCCATAAAGTTATACCTTGGCTTGAAAGAAAGAGAAATTTCCATAGGATGATGAATCAATTAAGGCCAAAAGGTTACAAAAAGGTGATAAAAATCAGTTGAGCAACCACAACTGTGGATGAGCCGCAAATGGAGCCTAAGTTTCTAACCTAACTTCAAAACTTTCTTACAAACCTACACAAGAAAACAAGAAATAAATAATAAAAGTTTAAACCATTTGATAATGACACTCTTTTATTACTAAGAGTTTGCAGTGCGATGTATATGATCCATTTGTTCTTAATCAAAAGTTTCGATTTAAGCATTAAGAACAAAAAAGTTCTAGTAAGGAATGTTTCCCCCTTAATGAGAGCCTTACGCAGCGCAAATAGAAGATAGAATTCGAATCCCAATACAACACAAGAAGACAGCAGGCAGGAAAAGGAAAAAAAACACACTCTTTTACCACCAAGAGTTTGCAGAGCGATGTATACGATCCATCCATTCTTAATCAAAAGTCTTGATTTATACCTTAAGAACTAAAAATATTCTAGTAGGGAATACTTCCCCTTTAATGAGTTTTAAGTGAATCTAAATTGATCGAACCCCAATACAACATGAGAAGACAGCGCGGGCAGGAAACGAAAAAAAAAAATACACTCTTTTTACTCTTTCATTCCAACTTTGTATCTACGTCAAGAAAATTTTCAGAATAGCAAGTACATTACAGGTTGAGATATATTCAGAAAAAAGTGTCATTTTAATATTACTAACTTGTAAGTAATAAAAGGGGAGAATTTGCCAAATTCAAAGCTTTCATAAATGGACAAAGCCGGTCAATTATAATTAAGAGGTTGATAATTTTCACATGATTGCATTAATTAACTAATGGCATAATTAGGACTCAATTCAGTGGAGACTTGGTGATATAATCAAACCACAGTGTTTAATTTATATAGTATATTGATTTATTTTCCCTTTTTGCAATTCGCTATTATTAGACGTTATTCATTTACGCTCTCCATTCACTTTTACATGTCCAACATTTTAAAAATAGATTTTCACTTTTACATGTTACTTTTAACATATGATCAAGAGAAAACAATTTCTTTTTTTCCTGTTATAACCACAATATTAATTACTCATTTCACATCATCTTCTCAAATCCATTAAAAATATACATCAATTAATATGAATATCATGATAAATTAAGCATTTTATTATTATTTCTTAAGGGGAGTGCAAAGTCCATAGTGAACGGAGGGGTAGTAACTAATTACAACAACAACTATTATTTTATTATTATTAAAATTATTATTATTATTAATATTGTTGTTGCTGTTGTTATTGTTATTGTTATTGTAGTTGTTGTTGTTATTATTATTATTATTATTATTATTATTATTATTATTATTATTAATTACGTATTTTATATTGGAGAATATAATTTGTGTTTCATGCGATTCTACTTTATGGTCTGACCACATTTTGTGAGGTATCAGTAGGTTGTAAACTCTGGAAAAAATTTCAACTTCACTATCAGAATTTTGTTTTCTAAGTTATAATCCGAACAATAAAAATGCGTAGACACTATTAAAAAAACTATCCAAAAACGTCCAAAAAAATCGACCGAAATCGATCAGAATTGAATAAAAACTGACCAATTTTCGATCGTTTTCAATTTGTGGAAAAAACAATGGTGCATCTCAAATTAGAGTTGAAAACCCCCTCCGAGTAGACCATTTCAAACTTGGGAATTAATTATTCCCATGACTAAGTCGCCATCGGCTAGTTGCCAAGTTATGGTCCAGCTGAAATATTTTATCCCTTTATGTTAGGGCTGAGCATATATTGGGTAAGATCGATAATCCAAATCGTTAATTGTTTATTGGGTTATCGGTATCAGGTTATTGGGTTAACGATTCGGTAATGGTTTAGAATTTTTCACTAGTGGATTATCGGTTCAGGCCTCGGGTTGCCAATTTTATTAATGGGTAAACCGATAACCCAATAAAAACTAATAAAATTATGACTTTACCCTCAAGTATATACATATGTTAGGGCTTCAGTTCATTCTCTCCTATTCTTTCTCAGCCGCACTCTTCAGCTGTTTCATTTTCATTCTTCATAGACCTTACTAGTTACTCCTAGCGTAAGTCTTTAGTCTTATACATTATGCTTTTAATTTCTATAACAAAAATTCATCTTCATATTGGTATTTTTGACAGTTAATGATTCTTTATTTTTTTATTTTCGTTTCTTAATTTTGTGAGCTCACGTTGTGCAGCCTATAACAACTACCAATTTCTCTTCGCACTTATCAATTCTCAATCGACAATCTTCATCAGTTTTGGGTATATTTTGAACATTATTCTTTTGTACAGTACGCTGAGCTTTGACAACTCCAGTGAATTGTCTTCTCTTTTTTGCTTAACTCTAGATTGAGTTATCTTATCGGGTAAACCAATAACCGAACCGATAATGATCGATAACCGATAACTGATATCTTATCGGTTTATTAAATTTGTAAACCGATATGCTAAACCGATAATATTCATAACCGAACCGAACCGACTGATGCCCACCCCTACTTTATATTACTCCTTTCGGTCAAAATCAGTTAAGTAAATATGAACTCTTTGAAAAAAATATATTTACTAAATTAACCTTAATTAATTATTATTTTGACACATTAAAATATGTAAAAATATTCCACATAAAAAATATTGAATTCAGTTCAACTTCATAAAATCATTTATTACGTTCGCCTTCGATGAAACAACGTACAATTGACGACATAGAGACATGTCCTCCAAGGTCATAGTCATTTGATGTTGATTTTGAAGTTTATGAGTTTCTAAAACAATATCAAATTAATATTACCATAATAATTAAGTTTACACTTAGATATTAATTTGTATATATTAATAATAGAATTTTTAGTATATATATAAAATCTAAACAAAAAGTCACATAAACCCAAAAACAAACACAATAGATCCGCCCTAGAGACAACGTATATTATAATAGGTTTAGTGGGCGTTTGGACATAAGAATTATAAAAATTCGAAAAAATATTTTTAAAAAAATCCGATATTTGAAAATCAGAATTGTGTTTGGACATGAATTTATTTTTGGGTTGTTTTTGAATTTTTGTCAGTGATTTGAGTGAAAATTTTGAAAAATAACTTTTTGAAGTTTTTTAAATTTTTGAAAAATTTCAAAATTCATCTTCAAGTGAAAATTGAAAATTTTATGGCCAAACACTGATTTTGAAAAAAAGTAAAAAAAAAAAAAAATTCATGGCCAAACGGGCTCTCAACTATACTGATCATGTAAATTTTTTCCACTTAAATATAATTAATATATATAACTCAAAATCTTTTTAAATGGTAGGAAAATGTAAAAGTAGAATAAGAGCTCGTTTGGACATAGGAATTTTTCTATTTTTCTTCGAAAACAGTATTTGACCATAAAATTTTCAATTTTCACTGATAAATTTTGGAAAAGTGCAAGAGGAAGGGATGCTGCTATTGATGGACTGGTGCTATATGTACTCAAGTTTATTCGAAGTATCCCAATCGAAAATTTGAAAATCTTCAAAAACTTATTTTCCAAAATTTTTCCTCATATCACTCACAAAACTTCAAAAAAACCTAAAATTATATTCATGTCCAAACACAACTCTAATTTTCGAATATCATTTTCACGTGAAAACAAAATTTTCACTTTTTTTTTTTTGGAATTTTACAATTCGTATGTCCAAACGCCAACGTAAGTTGATTGAGTTAAGTAACCAAGCAATTTGCACGTCCACATGGCGAATATTCTTTATTGCATTTATTTCATGCAGATATATCCACCGCAAGAAAACATGCAAATAAGACTCCACTCTGAAATATATATAAATACACGTCCATAATTAAGTCGGTAGTTGTAAACAGATAAACAATCTCATTCTTTCCTTAGAACACAGTCAAATCTACCTTCATCTTACAAACCTTAGTCTCCTTAAAACCCTTCAATTATCTTTTCAAATTCTAACAAAAATTATCTGTAAAAAAAAACCCCACCAAAAATGGAGTCAATTATTTCTGAGTTTGAAGGAATTCTTTTGAAAAATCCAGACCCCTTTAGTTATTTCATGTTAGTTGCATTTGAAGCTTCTGGTCTTATAAGATTTGCTATTTTACTTATGTTATGGCCAGTAATTAGGGTTCTTGAAATTTGTGGTAAAAGAAATAAAGGGTTAAAGTTGATGATATTTGTAGCTACTGCAGGTGTAAAAATATCTGAAATTGAAGCTGTGGCTAGAGCTGTTTTACCTAAGTTTTATTTTGATGATATTAATATGGATTCTTGGAGTATTTTTAGCTCTTTTGATAAGAGAATTGTGGTGTCAAAAATTCCAAGAATTATGGTTGAGAGATTTGTGAAAGAGCATTTGAAAGCTGATTATGTTATTGGGAGTGAATTAGTTGTTAATAAATCTGGTTTATCTACTGGATTTATTAAGGATGATTTTGATTTGATTAAGGAAATAGTTGATGAATTATTTGGTGGTGAACAACCTAGCTTAGGCCTTGGAATGCCTCAATCAGCTGGTTCTTCTTCATTTCTTTCTCTTTGCAAGGTACGTGAGATAAAGTTCTTTTACGCTGTCAGTATATATAATATAAATTTTTCTTTTGACTTCTATCGTTTGCTTGAATTCTAACTATGGATCAATATGAAAGAGCTATTTGATGAAATTTCGGTATATAATTGTATAAGAAGCTAGGCACTAGATAGATTTGTTTCTCTTGTAAGGTAGCTAAATTCTTTGAAAAACATTTATTTAAAATTTAAAGTTTTTTAAATAGTATTATTGTTATCAATATTTATAACTTAAATCCTTCTATTTATATTAGTTTGAATTCTAACTGTACGACCACTGAAAATGAAAGAGCTATTTGATGAGATTTCGTCACATAATCATACAAGAAAGAACTAGATGTATAGATTTTTTTTTTAACATTGATATGAGATTCTTGAAATAAAATTTTGTTACAAATGTCAATTGAAACTGCAAAAACAATCAAATCCGTCATGTATTTTAGCAGTATTATTGTCAGTTATATCCTTATATATAGTTTTTTTTTGTTTGAATTCTAACTTTGGGACCACTGAAAATGAAAGAGATATTTTATGCGATTTTATCACATAATAATACAAGAAAGAACTAGATGTATAGATTTTTTTTTTATGACATTGACATGAGATTCTTGAAATATAATTTTGTTACAAATGTCAATTGAAACTGCAGGAACAATTAAATCCACCATTTATGAGGAGCAAAAATCAAGATCACC
The DNA here is from genome assembly GCF_000393655.2 of Nicotiana sylvestris. Taxonomy (NCBI): domain Eukaryota; kingdom Viridiplantae; phylum Streptophyta; class Magnoliopsida; order Solanales; family Solanaceae; genus Nicotiana; species Nicotiana sylvestris. The sequence continues at coordinate 11,110,473 of NC_091060.1, forward strand.
AACTTATGATCAAGCCATTACCAGTAATTTTCCATGATGGTCGTTTAGTCAAACGTCCAACACCATCTACATCTCTTTTAATCCTTTTATGGCTTCCATTTGGTATAATAATAGCAACAATACGTATTATAGTAGGGTTAATGCTTCCATTATCCCTCATACCATATGTAGCTCCATTATTTGGTGGTAAAGTCATTGTCAAGGGCAAACCACCACCACTAGCCACCACCACTAACTCGGGCGTGCTCTTTGTGTGCACTCACCGAACCCTACTGGATCCAGTGGTTCTATCCACTGTACTTCAACGTAAAATTCCGGCTGTAACGTACTCGATCTCCCGATTATCGGAGATTTTATCGCCGATACCGACCGTCCGATTGACAAGAATTCGAGAAGTAGACGCACAAAAAATCAAACGGCAACTTGAGAAAGGAGATTTGGTTGTTTGCCCTGAAGGAACAACATGTAGGGAACCATTTTTATTAAGGTTTAGTGCACTTTTTGCAGAATTAACCGATCGGATTGTGCCAGTGGCTATGAATTATAGAGTAGGGTTTTTTCATGCAACAACGGCTAGGGGATGGAAAGCAATGGACCCAATTTTCTTCTTCATGAACCCTAGGCCAGTGTATGAGGTAATGTTACAATTTTTTTAAAAAAAAATTTAACCAATAAATAAAATACTTTTTAAATGAAAAATTGTGTCTTAAGTTGATTTTTCTTCACTATTAATTATTTTTACTTTGCAGGAAAACAATTTCCCAAACTTGTCTTCTTCAAAAACTCTTTCCATCTTCTCAAAATTCTGAACTTAGAAATCTAGAAATATTTCTTGCTTTTCTAACCATTATTTTTTCATTATTTACTTAGAGTAGAAATGAAATTCAAAAAGCTTGTCATATTCAGTAAAGCTATTTTGATATTCAATCCCATAGTAATCTTACAAAGGAAAGGAAACAAATATACATTGTTTTTACGAAAGCGTAATGTTTCAGGACTTAAACTTCCGTCTGACCATAGATTTTGGCTATTTTTTTATAATTTTTTTAAAACATTATTTGTTTATGGAATATAATATGATTAGTTTTCCGAAGAAAACAATTCTCCTCACAATACTTCATTTTTTTCCATATAAAATATATGTCCAAACACTACTTCAACTTCCAAAAATTATTTTTCAATATAACTTCAATTTTTTTTTTCAAGTTTTAATTAAATCTATGTCCAAACACTAGCTTAATTTTATTTATCTTCTTCATTTATATTTTTTCTACAGGTAACATTCTTGAATCAGCTACCAGTTGAAGCCACGTGTTCATCTGGGAAAAGTCCACATGATGTTGCAAATTATGTTCAGAGGATATTGGCTACAACATTAGGGTTTGAGTGTACAAACTTTACGAGAAAGGACAAATATAGGGTTCTTGCTGGAAATGATGGAATAGTTTCACAAAATTATGGGACAAATGGGGTTAAAAGTTTAATGAACACGTTTAAGCAAGTGGTGGGCACTTTCAATCCTTTTATTCACTGAAACAAGTAAAAGTTTTTGAGTTTTTTTTTTAGTGATACGTTTCACATACTATATAATTTGTTTTTATCCTATCATTGTATAAATTACACAGAAAGAAAAAAAAAACTGAGAAAGCATTCTTTGTTTTATATCTTGTTTCATTAAATAAATTGTTAGAGCTATTCAGTGATTAAGAAAAAGTTTATTCTTTTTTCTTTTTTTTTTCTGTGGAACTAGATTTTTTCTCTTATTTACTGTATTTATTCAACTGTCCAAATCTGATTTCTCTATTTATTCAGACTGATTCTCGATAAAAAAAAAATACTATTCAACACAAAATTGTTGTTGTTGACATATAATTTCAAAATAACAGGCTTAATGAAAAAAGTCGGAACTCGTTAAATTTAAACTCTGAAACACATCTAAGGAAACCTAAGTCCACTCAAGTATCTTGTTAATTAAGACCAATTAGCTACTAGACTTAATTAAACTTTTTGTTTTTTTAACAATAAGTATTTATAACAATATTTCCTTTTACAATAAGTAGTTATCACAGTATATAATATATATGCCAAATTAGTAGTATCACTATGAAAACAAACACACACATAAACCTCTTCAAAAGATATCTCTATAAATCAAATAATTAAACAAGTCTAAAAATGGTGAAGTCGTACTATGGCCCCCGAATGATTTACTACTATAGTTGCAATTACTTGTAAAGTTATATATGGTATCTCATTGATAAACAATTTAAAGAAAATGTGATTTTCATCTTTAACTTACAAGCAACCACAAAACCATAACAGTGGTCGGCAATCAAATTCTGTGAAATACTCTGAATTTTTTTATTGAATTGCAGGTTTCATGAGATCAAGAAATCGACTCAATATATTGTATTATTGTTGATGATTGCGTTTCGATTGAATTTTTTTGTCGAATTCTCCAAAAAAAAAATTATAGTAGTAATTAATTTGATAATTTGAGTTTACATTTCGTTAGATATGGATGTATAGTGGCTATCATGTCGTCGCTAAAGAATACTTTGATTAACGACACAATTAACACCTATACATGAAAAAGGAACAGTTAAGATGGACAAAACGTTTAGCAAAAGTGACTCGGGTTCAAGCCCTGAGAATTAAAAAAATCTTGATAAAAAGTAATTTCCCTTTCAATTGATTATACTCGAAACAAATGTGCATTAATCAGGATTCCTATGGATGTATCGGACATCGGAAAAAAAAAAAACAAATATAGTGCATTGAAGATGTGAATGTTCCAAGTTTATAATTAAAATACACACTTTCATTTTCAGGTAAACATTATGGGTCATGACTATTCAGATTGAAATTATCATATATTAGTAACCACGGGTCAAAACGAATTTTCACGGATAACCCATTAGCAACATGGCACCTCATCTTTTTCTGCGTACGTTCACGATCCCATAATTATACTACCCGTGATGCCTAAGGCAAAGAGTACGCCTTGCATGAATGAACAACTTGGAATATATATATATATATAAGGGCAGCTCGGTGCACTAATTAAACTCCCGCTATCCCTATTAGAAATTCGAAAACCGTCCAAAAGACCGACCAAAGTAGGTCGGTAATGTTAGAAAATATAGGTAAGTAACAGAGAATTAAAGGCTTTAAGGCGTGAAAGATCACTATCTTTCAAGAGTTATTGTCTGTATATACTTTAGGGATCACAAGTAATTCTCTATCAGGATACAACAATGTCTGAAACATACGTGCAGATTTAATCATCTACTTCTAGGATGTCTTCCGTATTTATAGATAAGAAAAGGAGACTTTTCTGAAGAGATGCCTCTTTTCACGGATAGCCATAACTTTTCTGTTAATTAAAATTTAAATTTAAATTTTAAATAACAAAAAGTTATTCCAAATAAAGTACGAAAAATAAAATCTTTATTTAAAGTCCGACCTGGCCCGCGCCTAAGCCCCAAGTCTAAGTCCAAGTCATTTAGATATATAATTAAATATAAAATACACATATCCTTCTAAATATGTCAATTATTTATTTTATTGGATTTAATGGGCCAAGCTTTGTAAAGCCAACTAAATGACTTGTGGTCGTCGATGTGGGACTCCCACATACTTACAAAGTACTCTAACAAGCCCCCACTAGTTTATAATATGTCTCATAATATCATACATATCGAAAAGTATCTTATATAGATTTGAACTTTTCATTAGTGTAAGTACCTTAAAGTTTGACCAAGTTATTGGTATCCTAATATTTGAAACACAACTCCATTTGTCAAATCGAAAGTATCACACAAATAATAATATTATTAAGTAGAGAACAATCCACTATTATGCTTTAGCATTTTTATGGCCATGTGCTAATCCAAAGTCATGAATATTTATAAGATCAAATCCTTAAATCTTGTTAGAAGCGGCACCCCCTCAATATTCATATAGGTGGAAATAGACTTTGTATCCCTGTTACTACAGACATTTGCTAATTCCATTAAGAATTAATTCACCCTCATTCTTGTAACAGTATGCACTTGGAAGTTTGTCATTATGCCCCTGTTATTACAGATATTTAACAACTCTTAAACTCCTCACATAACAGTAAATAGTACATAGGAATCTAGGCTCTAATTGGGAAGATTCGTGCTTAATCAACAAAGCAACTTGTTATTACCCATTGAACTTATATTGTTAGATTGTATACCAATTCAAAGTTGGGTTCCCATCGCTTGTGATTAATTTAAGAGTTTTAGCCCCATTCATTCACTAGTTTGTTGTACTTCATCTCTATTTAATGCCTTTGTAAGTGGATCTGCCAGATTCTTGTTTGATCTCACATACACTATAGCTATAGTTCCATTTGTAACTAATTCTCTTATATAAGCATGCCTTAAGCTTATATGTCTTGATTTCCCATTATACATTTTTTTATGAGCTACACATATAATAGTCTCACTATCACAAAATATTAAAATGACCGGCATAGGTTGTGGCCACAACTTTATAACTAGTAACATAATTCTTAGCCATTACGCTTCTTTTCCGGCAGGTGCTAATGCAATAAACTCGGATTCCATAGTAGAATGAGAAATGCAAGTTTGTTTCTTGGATGCCCAACTAATGCCGCCACCCCCTCCCCCAAAGTAAATATCCAACCTGAAGTAGCCTTACTATCATGTATATTTGTAACCCAACTCGCATCAGAATATCGTTCTAATCGGTAGGAAACCCCTTATAAAAAATACCCAATTGTTTTGTTCTCTTCAAATATCCAAGTATTCTAATTATAGCTTTCCAGTGAGTATTACTAGGATTGCTTGTAAATATTGAGAGTTTACAAACGGTAAATGCTATATCAGGCCTTGTGCAGTGCATAACATACATCAAACTGCCAATTGTACTTGCATACTCTAATTGAGCAACTGTTCTTCTAGTATTTTCAGTAAGTTTGATGCTTGAATCATATGAAGTTTTAGACTCCACTATGCCCAGATGACTGAACTTGGTAAGAACATTATCAATCTAATGAGTTTGTGATAAAATTACTCTCCTATCACTTCTTTGAACCTTGATACCTAAGATAGTATCTGCTTCATTCAAATCTTTTATTTTAAAGACTGAAGTTAGATACTTCTTAGTTTCAGAAATTCCAAGCATGTTCGTACCAAAAATTAATATGTCATCGACATAAAGACAAATAACAACTCCATAATCTTCTGTAAACTTAGAGTAAATACATTTGTTTGCCTGATTATGTATGAAACCATTTGATAATATTATACTATTAAACTTTTCATGCCACTGTTTTGGTGCTTGTTTCAAGCCATAGAGAGAATTTATAAGCTCACAAACTTTATGTTCATATCCAGGAAGAACAAATCCTTCAGGTTGTTTCATATAAATTTCTTCACATAAATTTCTATTTATGAAAGCAATTTTAACATCCATTTGATGTACATATATATTATATATAGATGCCAATGACAAAAGTACTCTAATAGATGTTATTCTTGTAACTAGAGCATATGTATCAAAGTTGTCAACGCCTTCTTTTTGCGTGAAGTCTTTTACAACCAATCTTGCTTTGAAGGTTTGTATAGAACCGTCTGTATTATATTTTCTTTTGAATAACCATTTACAACTTATAGATTTAGATCCAGCAGGCAAATCGACAAAAGTCCAAGTGTTGTTAGACATTATTGAGTTCATTTCATCATTAATCGCCTCTTTTCAAAAAGCAACATCTCTTAAAGACATAGCTTCTTTGTATGTTCTAGGATCTTTTTCTATACAAAACAAAATAGGTACTAATATGATTACAGACTTTAGTTCTATCTCCCTTTACTAGAAAAACTATAGATTTCGAAGATATAAAATCCGAATCAAGAGTTTTTTTCTTTTCTATCTCTTTGGCTTCTTCTAGGCTCTAACTGAGTATTGTAACTTTTCCTTTTATTGTTTTAGAATGTGACATCTTTTATTTATCATGACTACTTTGATCTTGTGCAATCAACTGCTCATCCCCAATATCATTAATGAATCTATTTTTTAAAAATTCAATATGAAGAGATTCTACAATAACATTAGATTCTAGATCAAGCAATCTATATGCTTTCGAATTTTGTGCATATCCAAAAAAAATACTTTTTATCCCTCTAGGTCCCAATTTTATTCTTTGGTGATCAGGAACTCTTTAAAAGGATATACACCCCCATACTTTAAAATAATATATGTTAGTTTTCTACCATTCCAAAGTTCATAAAGTGAAACATGAATACTTTTTGAAGGCACTCTATTTAATATATGACAGGCAGTAAGTAGGTCTCACCCCACAGATTGTGCGGTAAATGTGCATTTAATAACATAGAATTATCCATGTCTACTAAAGTCCTATTTTTTCTTCCCGCCTATCCATTTTGTTGTGGTGTATAAGATACACTCGTTTGATGTATTATTCCATGCTCTTCACAGAAATTACTAAATTCAGTATGAAAGTATTCTCCTCCTCTATCACTTCGAACAATTTTTATTTTCCTACTCTTTTGATTTTCCACAACTGACTTATATTCCTTAAACTTTTGAAATGCTTCATCTTTTGTTCTAAGTAGGTAAACATATGTGAATCTAGAGCAATCGTCTATAAAAGTGATGAAGTATCTTTTACCTCCTCTAGTTAATTCTCCATTTAATTCACATAAGTCAGAATGCACTAAGTGTAATAATTCTATAAATCTTTTTACTTTACGAAATGGTTTCTTTGTTATTTTTGCTTGTAAACATATTTCACACTTGCTTCCATGTTCAGTTTTACAAGTGATATAACCATTTTTTAACATATAATTTAAAGAACCAAAATTTAAATGGCCTAATCAAGCATGCCATAAATAGGAATCCGACACAATGGTATAAGTAGAAGCATAATTTATTGCATTAACACTTAGTTTGAACATATTGTCACAATGATACCCTTTTCCTACAAACAGACCACTCTTAGACACAATCACATGATCAGACTCAGTTACAATTTTGAAACCTCTCTTAGTAAGTAAACTAGTAGAAATCAAGTTCCTCATAATTTCAGGAACATGGAACACGTTCAGAAGAGTCAGCTTTTCCCCAGATGTAAAGTTGATTTCAACTGTTCCTTTTCCTGCAACTTCGGCTGTAACATGGTTGCCCATCAGCACCTTTTCAGAATCGTTAACTTCCGAATAGGTCTTGAACATATTCTTGATATGACAGACATGAATTGTTGCACCAGAATCCAACCACCAGTCTTGTTTCTTTGTAGTTGTTGCAACCATATTCAACTCTTTAACCATCTCACTTGGTATAGCAGAAATCATAGCCACTAGCCATTGTGAAGAACTTTCTATTGTGTTTACCTTCTCTGAATTTCTTGAGTTTTCGGATTTTCCAACATCTCCTGAATAAAAATTTATTCCTGCTTTCTTAAACCTATAATCACGAATCTTATGGCCTTTCTTTTCACAATGATAACAACTCATATTAATTCTCTTTTTATTAAGAGACTTCTTTGAATCTTTCATATTTTTGTTTTTGTTTCCTGACTTATTCTGACTAACAGTATTATTCGTAGATGTGATGATCCAAAAGGTCATCTTATGTTTTAGAACTCGATTCCGTGTTCCGAGGCTTTCAAAACCTTATTTTATTCCTCCTCAATTTGCATGCGCAATCTGGGCGTATTTCTGGAAAGCCCTTATGTCGAAAGTTAATAAAAAATAATTTTTGCCTTTAAAAGTTGATTTAACTGACTTCGGTCAACGTTTTGAGTAAATGATAACTAGGGATTCTAGCCTATTTTATGCTCTTTTTTGCTTAGGTTTTAGATTAAAAGTGTGTACAAGTATTCCCAAAAGTTAACTTATTCTGCTTGTTTGCAGTGTTTGATCAAAAAAAGACAAGAAAGTCAAAACCAGCTCATAAAAGAGTGAAACCTGCACAAGTTCAAAGCTGAGTCAAAAGGGCCCTGACAGCGAAGAAACAGACGCGGACTCGGAGGGTCCATCACTGAGGCGGTCTTGGTTACGCTCTCAGTGGTGGCAATGTTCAGAGAGTTATATTTTGGGCCTGACAGTCACCGCTGCCCGCGGTGAAATTGTGCGGCAGCAGAATCTTTTGACGCGGATGCGGTCAAGTTATCGCCCTCAGCGGAAGTGAGAATCAGAGAACTAAAAGTGGAGCTCAAAATTGAAGACTGTGGTCCGCGCTTGATTTTGCTCAGTCGCGGTATTCATAGCACTGTAGCGGTCTATTTTCCACTGTCAACGGAATCCTCGTAGGGGCAATTTTGTCCGAAAAATTTATCTATGTAGAAATAGTTCTTTTTTAGATTTTTAGGGCATCTATTCTGAGAGGAACACGTGAACATCAGCTTTTTGTTATCTTGAGTAATTTTAGAGCTTGGTTAACCATTAATCTTACATTCTTCTCTTGTAATTACTTTTTATGGGTTATATTCCATCTAAATCTTTGATTTATTCTTTGATTATGAGTAGCTAAACCATTATCTAGGGTTGTGGCTTAACCCTAATGTGGGTATTTAATGGGTCTTCAATTTTAGGGCTTAAATATTTATGGGTGAATAATATTTGGCTTGATTTATGCTTTAAATGTTGAATTGATGGTTGCAAGCACCGATTTATACCTTTTTGACTTAGGCTTTTCTTGAGAAAGAGAGACTAAGTCTAGGAAATTTAGGCCAATAAGGAATTGGGGTGCATTTAAGAGATTGATAACCCCAATTAAAGTGTTAAACCTAGAGATAGTAATACCCGACTTGAGACAATTTTGCTTGCATTGTTTGAACACCCAATTGAGCTTGAGAAAGCTAATTAGGGCAAAGTCACTCAAACTACCGAGAGGTATAGAGTGAGTAGTTATGTGCAATGGCTATATCATGATCCCAATTATAACAATTTTGCCCTAAGTTTTAGATCTCGTTAGATACTCACCTAGGTGTAAGTCACTTTTCTAGTGCCTTTTTATCAATTAAGAAAACCCTTACAAAAAATATCATACTTAGCTTATTTTTCTGCTTCATTAGTATTAAAGTAGAATAGTAAACAAACAAAGAATGATTGGAAGTGTAATTAAGAACATTGCACATTGCTAGATTAGATAGGAACATAATTCCAAACCTATCTTAGCTCACTGTGAAAATCAATCCCGACCCCTCGGGTAAAAGCTGCATCGATCGCTCTTACCATTCTATAGTGGTATAGGGTTGGAGCCGATCATTTTTTGGCGCTGTTACCAGGGAGCTAAACGGTTTTGGCTATCTATCTGACTAGTTTTGTGTCTTTTTTTTTCCTTCTGTTTTACTAATTTGTGTAAGTCAATTGATTCATGTACAATATGGCAAACAATTATCCTCTTGGAAATGTTCTCCCGGAAGAGGAGGCAGATGATAATGGCAAAGATGAGGTGCCTCTTCTACCTCAAGGACAAAGAAGAGGCTGTCAGGTCAATAAAAACATTCTAGACCCTCTCCCAGCTCCTTCAAGAGTTGCTCCTTGGGTGCTTCCAAATGAAGGATACGCAAGTGTAATTGTCCCACCCCGGATCCGGGCGGGCAATTTCTAGATTACAAATGTGATGTTCACTTTATTGGAGCAGCGAGGGTACTTCATAGGCGCTCCCCATCAGAATGCATATAAACATCTTAAAGGCTTTGTGGATACCTGCTGGGGAAGCAAACTGACGAATATGTCGGAGGATGCATTGAGACTGAGATTGTTCCCTTTTTCACTTAGAGGGAAAGCTTTGGACTGGCTCGAAAGACTTCCTAACTATTCCATCACTATGTGGGATAAGTTGGTGGACAAGTTTATAGCTATGTTTTTCTCGCTGGGGCATATGACAACATTGAGAGATGAGATCTTGGATTTCAAACAGGAACCTAATGAACCAGTTCATGAGATCTGGGAGAGATATCGGACAATGGTGAAAGAATGTTCGAACAATGACATGACAGAAGTAATGATCTAGCAGACATTCTACCATTGCATTAAACAACTAATCAATGGGTAGTGAACTAGCTAGCAAGGGGAAATTTTATGAACACACCTTATGCTGAGGCATGTGAGATCTTGGATGGGATGGCAGATACTTCCTCAGCTTGGTAGAGTCGAGCCAATATGCCATAGGGTGATCCTACTGCCATTCACCTGCACAAAGAGCTCCACGACCATGGCTAGGCAATAGCAGAGTTAACTACAACAATGAACTAGTTGGCAAAAGCTCAATTGCAACAAGTTCAAGATCCGAGACAAGTAAATGCCATGGAAGGTGTCAACATGTTGGTCAACAAGAGGCGACAAAGAGGTCAACAAGGTCAAGGTAGTCCGGATCAATATGAGCTGGGTAGTGGTAGTTTCAACCAAGATGATGGGTATGGCGAGAAAAGTGAAGAAGTCCAATACGTGAACAATTAACAAGGACAAAGGGGCAATGCTCCTAACCAATAACAATAGTGGAGATCCCAAGGAAACTGTTGAAATCAAAACCAATAGGGGAATAACAACTAGGGGAACAATAATTAGAATTGGGGCAATCAAAACAACTAGGGCAACTGGAATGGCAACAACAACAATTGGGGAGGAAACAACAACCAAGGGGGTTAGAATAAAAGCAATCAATGAAATCGAGGGCAAGGCTTTCAAAGACCTCCGATGTATCAACAACCAAACAACCCACCTCCATTTCCGTCCCAAGGTCCTAGCTCGTCAAACAATGATATATCAAGGATCGAGATGATGTTTGAACAAATGATGAAAAAGAATGCTGACTCTGATGCCTAGTTGGCATCCCATAATACTTCAATCCGAAACTTGGAGGTTCAACTTGGCCAGATTTCGCAATCTTTTAACACTCGCCCTAAGGGGGCTCTACCTAGTGATACGGTAGTAAACCCGAAGGGTGGGAACAATACTGGGCATGGAATGGCGGTGATCACAAGAAGCGGTAGAGGTGGTGAAGTGAATACCTCCAAACAAAAGGAAATTATGAGTGATGAGGTTGAAGTGCAAGATGATGATGTTCCTATAGTTGATGAGCAAGTGAGTGAAGAGAGTTTGAATACAATTGATATTCATGATAATGAGGTGGAGACTCAAGATGACATGAACCCATCTAGGGAATATGTAATAGACATACCGAAAATGGTAGTGCCCAAGACTAACGCTCCCTTGACAAGGCCTCCTCCATCTTACCCTCAAAGACTTGCGAAGCAAAAGAATGAAAACTAATTTAAAGTTTATTGAGATGATGAAAAGCTTGTCGATCAATGTTCCTCTGGTGGAAGCTCTTGAGTAAATGCGGGGTTACGCCAAGTTTATGAAAGACTTGGTGACTGAAAAGAGATCTACGGATTGTGAGACCATCAAACTGACTCATCAAGTAAGTGCAATTGTGCACTCGATGGCTCCAAAGCTTGAAGTTCCCGGTGCTTTCACCATTTCTTGTACCATTGGGAGTGCAGATTTTGCAAAGGCGTTGTGTGATTTGGGAGCAAGTATCAATTTGATGCCTTACTCCGTGTTCAAAACCTTGGGTATTGTTCAACCGAGAGCTAATTCAATGAGATTGCAAATGGCGGATAGAACAATGAAGAGGCCACTTGGTATTATTAATGATGTTCTTGTCCGGGTGGACAAGTTTATTTTGCCCGTTGACTTTGTGATTCTATATTGCAAAGTCGACTATGAGGTGCCGATAATATTGGGAAGACCTTTCCTAGCAACAAGGAAGGCATTGGTTGACGTGGAAGTATGGGATCTCACTTTCCGGGTGGGTGAGGAAAAAAATGGTGTTTCATATGTGCAAATCAATGAGGCAGTCGAATAGTACTAAAGTTTGTTCTTTTGTCGATCTTGTCATGGAGGTGATAGTTGATGATACTAGTGCCATGGTTAATGTAGAGGATCTTTTAGAAGCGGTATTGTTGAACCTTGATGTGAATGAGGATGAAGGTAGGGTGAAGTGTGTTAATGCTTTGCATGGAATGAGTTCTTATTCGTATGAGCCCCGTAAGCTATCTTTGGATCTTAGGAACAGAAAGACTCCGCCAACAAAGCCGTTTTGGAGTTAAAGCCTATGCCCTCTCACCTCAGGTATGAATTCTTAGGCCCTAGTTCAACTTTACCTATTATTCTTTCTTCTTGTCTTACAAACGTGCAGGTAGATGCAACAATGGAGGTGCTCCAAAGAAGGAAGAAGGCAATTGGATGGACTCTAGCAGATATTCGGGGAATAAGCCTCGCCTTTTGCATGCACAAGATTATACTTGAGGATGATGCCAAGCCTTCTGTAGAACATCAAAGGAGGTTGAACGAGGCTATGCAAGAGGCTGTCAAAAAGGAGGTGATCAAGTGGTTAGATGCAGGGGTTGGGTACCCCATCTCGGATAGTTCTTGGACTTTGCCGGTGCAATGTGTGCCGAAGAAGGGTGGTATGACTGTGGTTAACAATGAGAAAATGAGTTGATTCCCACCAGAACTGTCACTAGATAGAGGGTGTGCATGGACTACCGAAAGCCGAACAAAGTGACCCGCAAAGATCATTTTCCATTGCCCTTTCTTGACTAGATGCTAAATAGACTTGATGGGCGTGCCTTCTACTGTTTTTTGGATGGGTACTCAAGTTACAACTAGATTTTGATTGCTCCAAAAGATTAGGAGAAAACCACTTTCACATGTCCGTATGACACCTTTGCATTTTCTAAGATGCCATTTGGTTTGTGTATTGTACCGGCTACCTTTCAGCGGTGTATGATGGCTATATTTACCGACATAGTAGAGGACTTCTTGGAAGTGTTCATAGATGATTTCAGTATTATGGGTGAATCCTTTTATGAGTGTTTGAAGAATCTTGACAAAGTGCTATCCCGGTGTGAAGAGACAAATCTTATGCTTAACTGGGAAAAATGCCACTTTATGATCAAGGAGGGCATTGTCTTTGGCCATAAGATCTCAAAGAACGGAATAGAGGTGGACAAGGCTAAAATTGAAGTGATTTCAAAGCTTCCTACTCCTACTTCAGTCAAAGGGGTTAGGAGTTTTCTTGGGCATGCGGAGTTCTACCGAAGATTCATCAAAGACTTTTCTAAGGTAGTGAATCCTTTGTGCAAATTATTGGAAAATGATGCAAAGTTCGTGTTTAATGAGGAATGCATGAAAGCTTTTGAACTTTTCAAGTACAAATTGACAACAACTCCCATTATTACCATACCCAATTGGAGCTTATGTTTTGAGCTCATGTGTGATGCAAGTGATGTTGTGGTGGGAGCGGTCTTGGGTCAAAGAGTAAACAAGATGCTTCACCTAGTGTATTATGCAAGCAAAACAATGAATGATGTGCAAGTGAATTACACGGTGACAGAAAAAGAGTTGCTAGCAATTGTGTTTGCAATGGAGAAGTTTAGGCCTTATCTCATGGGTGCCAAGGTGATATTTCATACTGACCAAGCAACACTCCGCTACTTGATGACAAAGAAGGTTTCTAAGGCTCAGATGATGAGATGGGTTCTATTCCTTCAAGAGTTTGAGTTTGAGATTATTGATAGAAAAGGGGGTGGAAACCAAGTAGCAGACCACTTGTCCCGCTTGGAGGAGGAGGGGAGGCCCCGTGATGGCCTCGAAATTAATGATTCATTCCCTGATGAGCAACTCCTCTCCGTATCTGTGAATAGCATGCCTTGGTTCATGGATGTTGCCAACTTTCTTGTGACTGGTATTGTTTCATGTGAGCTCTTTTCTAACCAAAGGAAGAAGCTTAAACAGGATAGCTTGGACTACTACTGGGATGAGCCTTATTTGTTTCAAATCTGTAATGATGGTGTGATCCGGAGATGTGTTCCGGAAGAGGAGCAAACGAGTATTCTGGATGCTTGTCATTCCTCTCCCTACGGTGGTCATCGTGGTGGGGCAAGGACAGCTTCAAAGGTGCTTAACTGTGGTTTTTATTTGCGTATATTGTACAAAGATATAGGTGAGCTTGTAAAGAGATGTGATGAGTGTCAGAGAGCAGGTGGAATTTCAAAGAAAGATGAAATGCCTCTCACCACTATTCTTGAGGTTGACATATTTGATGTGTGGGCCATTGACTTCATGTGACCCTTTGTGAGTTCATATGGCAACACATACATTCTGGTGGCCGTTGATTATGTTTCCAAATGGGTTGAGGCCGTGGTTTTACCTAACAACGAGGCCCGGAGTGTGGTGGCTTTTCTCAAAATGAATATCTTCACTCGGTTTGGCACTCCTAGAGCAATCATCAGTGATGGAAGTTCTCATTTTTACAATAAGGCTTTTGACACTTTGCTTGCAAAGTATGGTGTCAATCACAAGGTTTCAACCCCTTACCATCCTCAGGCTAGTGGGCAAGTTGAGGTTTCCAACAGGGAGATTAAGAGCATATTATCAAAGAGTGTCAATGCAAATAGGACTGACTGGTAAAAGAAACTGGATGATGCTTTGTGGGTTTATATGACTGATTGCAAGACTCTGATTGGTATATCTCTGTACCGGTTTATGTTTGGAAAAGCTTGCCATCTACCGGTGTAGTTAAAGCACAAGGCCATGTGGGCTTTGAGAAAGTTAAAACTTGAATGGGATGTTGCAGCAAATCTCCAGGTAGAGCAACTCAATGAGCTTGATGAGTTCCAATTTTATGCCTATTCCAGCTCGTCCTTATATAAGGACAAGATGAAGTACTTACATGACAAGTGCCCGTAGCAAGGAATTCAAGAAAGGTGATATGGTTCTCCTATTCAACTCCTAGTTACGACTGTTTCCAGGAAAGCTCAAGTTAAAATGGAGTGGACCTTTTGAGATGGTGCTTGTAACTCCATTTGGTGCTCTTGATTTGAAAAACAAAAATGGTGAAATCTTCAGAGTTAATGGGCACAGAGTGAAACACTATCTTGGCAAGTTTGATGACAGCCACATTGTGGAAATGATCTATCTTAAATGATTGATGGTAACCTGCGTCATGTTGCGGCGTTAAATTAGGCGCTTCTTAGGAGGCAACCAATGTATTTTTCTTCTTTTTGATTTTCTTCTTAGTGTAGGATTTTTTTTGAACTAACTGGTTGTGAGATGTGTGTAGGAATGTTTGATGCACTGTAGGACTAAGCTGAAATTTTTTTGCAACAGTCTGAAGTTGGACAGCTGACAGCGCCCCATTTTCCGCGGTCAGCAGTGGACACATTGCGGAGGTGTAATTTGATGGTGGACGCGGAATTGAAAAATCTGAAAAGAGACTTCTCTGAAGTTTTATCCGCATCCGCGGTGCATTTTTTCGCGGTCAGCTATTCCTTTCCGCGGCCGCGTACCATTTTTAGCTCCCAGCTGTAGATTAAATCAAGTAGGCCTTCTAATTATCAAAAGCGCGGTCCGCGGTGATTTTCCGCGGCCGCGTCAGGTGAGTTGTGTGGGTCCCAGGTTATTTTCTATAAATAGGAGGTCATGAGACCTTTTACCCTTTTCGATCTTTTCACTCTCAAGCTATAATTGCGCTATTCATCTGAGCCCTAATCTGCACAAACACACAATTAAAGTCCATTTTTCATCACTCACTACACATCTGGTAATTTCACTCCTTCATTATTCTTTAATTTTGTACTTGTTTCTCTTTTATTTGTTAGTTTTTACTTCATCTTCTTCTTTTCTTTTAATTTTAACTTAGGGTTCTTTAGTGTTGATTAAATTAGGCTTAAATAGTTAGGGTTGATTAATTAATAGCTAGTTGCAGTTAAGAGTATAGATGATATCCGCTAATGACAAGAAAAATAGAAACCCTAGGAATTGCTCAGTTCATTTTTGAATTTTGCGGGCATGGTGGTATTTTGTATGGTCAGCGTTTATGAGATAAAACTGAGTTTGGAAGTATTGATGACCGCGGTTAGCGGTGACAAATTCCACTAACAGCGGCCCAACCTCCGCGACCGCGCTGCTTTTCTCACGGTCAGCGATACTTAGGTTCAGAGAAGCACATAACATAGGTCCGTGATCGCGATTTATTTTCTGCGGACAGCGGTGCAACCTCCGTGACCGCGACCAATTTTCCGTGCTTAGCAGTACCATAGAATTAGAGGGTGGGTAGTCTGATCCCCATACCTCCCCGTCCACGCTGCATTTTCCACGGTCAGTGGTGTTCATGTCGCGGTCGTGCTCTTTTTTCCACTGTTAGCGGTCTATAACTTTTTCAAGCACTATTAATTGTTATTCTGATTTTCTTCACTGCTTCTTCTATCACCAATACTAACAATTTTCCACTGATTATGTTTGCAGACAATGGTTAAATCTAGAGGTAGCAGTGAGAAACAAAATGGGAAAGTAGAGTCCTCCCGAGGTAGGAGACGAGGACAAATTAAGTTAACCCCAGCAATACGGAAATCAATTGGGCAAATGAGGAAAAACATTAGAGCTGCGAACAGAGCTGCATCCCACTCAGAGGAAAGTGACAATGTCCCCTCCCGGAAGGCCTCAGAGGGTGACTCGATGCCCATACATGTACCAGACTTTCCGGGGAGATTTAGATTGACAGACGTGCCTACACCCCCAACATCTCCTACTGCTCATGTTTCTTCTGAGTCGCCTGATGGCTCAGCAAAGAGTAGTGAGTCCTCAGCTTCAGCCTCACCTACAGCTTCGTCACCTGGACAGGATCCCATAAATGAGAGAGAGAGGGTGATACCCAGACCGGAGGTGTAGAAAAGACAAGAAACCCGAAGGTATGGTAATAGAGGTTTGTCAGTGAGCTGGCATATCACAAATTCAGGGAGTGGTGGCCTCAAAAGCCACTCATACATGAGCGTCAGTTCATAGAGCGGGATCTTCTGCCCCACAACCCCAATATGAAGCAGCACTTTAATGAAAGAGTGGGTTGGGAATACTTTACTAGCAAGGTGTCTGATGCTAATGAGCACCTAGTCAAGGAATTCTATGCCAATGCCTCCCACATAAAAAAGGGCACATTTGTGACTAAGGTACGGAACCTGAAGGTCTAATTGACGGAAAGATTCTGAATGATTATATTGGTTTCAGTGATGAAAATGAGTCACTGTACTTAGAGAAAGTGGCAATGGATGAGGCGGCTCGCCCGTGGTTGGCATCACTACTTGCCCTCCCGGATACTACTCCAGCATGATTGGTAGCAGGGGTTCCTATATGCAGGAACACCCTGAACTTCAAGGCAAAGGGTTGGGAGACATTTTTCTGCAGCAGGCTAGACCTCATTACTCACGACAGTGACATATAAGTTTCCCGGGCGATTATAGTGGCAGCTATCATGGCGAGATTCCCGATCAATGTCAGGAATATCATGTCTAGGGTGATCACTAGAGTGGTCAACGAGGGTGATAGATCTTACCCTTTTCTGAACTTCCTCACCATGTACTTGGAAGATCAGGAGGTAGGGAAAAGGGATTACGATATCAAGGTGAAGCACAAGAAGCCCTTCTCATGGTACAACCTTCAGGGTCCCGGCAACCCCAAATCCAAGGGCAAAGCTACTACTTCTACTAGCCAGTCTGAAGAGCCAGCAATGGTAGTCACTACTTCATAGCCTCCCACTGTCATACTGGATCCTGCCCCCGGTTCATCTACTTCCATGCGTTCCTCAGTGCCCTCCTCTTCAGCATACCTATTGACTGCTCATAGGCTGAACCAAACACTCTCCAGCATCAACAACTAGATGCAGGCAACAACTTCTAAGATGTATGTACTATCCAGTTCAGTGGAAACCCAATTAGTTCCCACACAGCCCCAGGTGCCAGCTTCAGTGGAGGAGTCTCTCAAGAAGCTTCTAGACAACCTGAAGAAGCTCTTGGACAACTAAAAGCTTATCATGGATGCCCTTGTAGTTCAAGGAAAAACAATTAAGGAGCTGAGCAAGCAGACAAAGAAGCTGAAAAAGACTTGGGCCTCAAAGGAGTCGATGAAGCAATTAAGGGGAGAGATGGAGAAGATGAAGTCAG
Source organism: Nicotiana sylvestris (assembly GCF_000393655.2). Lineage (NCBI taxonomy): Eukaryota > Viridiplantae > Streptophyta > Magnoliopsida > Solanales > Solanaceae > Nicotiana > Nicotiana sylvestris. Next base: position 11,128,498 of record NC_091060.1, read on the forward strand.
CTGGAGACTTACCATTGGAGCTCTTATTACAGGACCAGATTCCAGTAGCTCAAATAGAGTAGATACCGGAGCAGGAGATAGAGGGAGATCCCATAAGGAGAAGAATGATGCTCCAGGTTGATGATGTGGAGATTGAGTTGGAGGATCCACAGGGAGGTACCTCAGGCCAGCCACAGGACCCCGAGCCAAGTGATTTAGGGACACAGCCACAAGACCCCATACAGACAGAGGATCCATAGGGAGTTTTCTTTACTCTCTAACCCTTTTTTGATCTTATGTTTGGTTATTTAGCATTGAAGACAATGCTAGTTTTCATTTGAGGGGGTGGTCCTGTTTTGATGATTTGATAGTTGGGTTGTAATGATGATACTATTTTTCTTTATGCTTATTTTGCACTTTTGGTATGTATATAACTTTACCATTTATTTTTTTACTTTTCATTATTTTTCAATTTTCGTATGTATATAAAGTTACTTTTTCATATATATATTCATTCCCTCTTATGTATATTCGTTTCAATCCCCTATTGTACATATTTAGTTTACTTTCCGCATTTTACTTTATAACTTCTTTTGCAATTTTTCTTAATAGCATAGATTCTTATTTCAGTTAGTAGTTTCTTTTGCGGTTCGTAGCTTCTTATTTTACAAGTTTTTTGTGATCAATAAGCCTTTGGTTTTCTTAATACCACGGTTCTTTCCAAAGGTGGAGTTTGTATAAACCGGGTGGCTTTTCCTAATGATGGATGGTTTGAGAACTTTCTTAAGGGTTTGAGTCTGTTTTCTTTTCGTTTTTATGTAAATAGTATCTAGTGAACAATAGTGCCTCAGGAAAAGATTTACTTGGGCCTAACACATTTACCTTTTACCTCATGGTTAAAAACAAACTGTTGTGTATAGGATGGTGATAGTTGTGACCTTGAGACTCTTGTGTTGACTAAATAATCATCGAGTGGTTTCTCAAAACCATTTGTGTTGCTCAAATCTTAGCTAAGGTTGTTGTGGGCCTTCGACTCTGTCTCTTTAGCAATCCTATAGCTTGTGTGGTGAGGTTTTGATTTGCAAGTCCAAGTCCCGTGCCAATATGTCTAAAACTTACCAGGAATGTTTGTCTGCGAAATACTAAGTGCAGCTCAACTTGAGAAGAGATTATAAGCTCTCTTTGATCAAAATTGAAGCTTGAAAACATCCATAGTCTACCAAGACTGATATCCCTATTCAACCCCGTTGAGACATAGCCCTAATTCTTTATATAACCATGATACAAGCCTTTATCCATTCTAAAATGATCCTCTCTTGGCACCCGATCTTTCCTTAGTACAAGGCAAAAGCATAAGTTTGGGAGGAGAGACGAGGAATGCAAAAGTGATAAAAGGTACAAAATGAAGAAAAGGAAAGGCAAAAAGAAAAAGAAAGAAAAGCCAAAAAGTCAAAAAGTAAGTGAACAATGTAGAAGAAATGAAGGGATTCAATAAAAGCAAAAGATGAAAGGCTTGGAAAGATTAGAAAGGAGAAAAGGGATTGAAATGAACAAGAAAGAGTGACAGTGTGTCTCTCTAGCCAGTAAGGAAGAAGTAAATGACTCAAAGAGTCAAGAAAATATGAGCCAAATGAAACAAATGAAGTACTTAAGGAAAGATGAAACCTTCATAGACCAATATATCCTACCCTGAACCAAAAGCCTTCATTACATTCCCGCAAAAGCCCTATATGATCTTGAGTTGAGTAAGCTTACATTAGTGGTGACTTATAACTAGGGATTTTGACGCACTTTATACTCCTCTTGCTTACGCTTTGATTATAAATTTATACAAAATAGTCTCAAAAGGCTCATAAGTTGTGCTTGATTGCAGGTTTGATCAACAAAGTGACAAGATGTCTCAGCTCAAAAAGAGTGAAACTTGCACAAGTACCAAAGACAAGACAAACTCAGGAAAAACAGGCCTAGTGTGGTCGCACTACACTTTGTGCGGTCCGCACTAGGGAGATTTAGAGAGCTGGTATTTCAGGCATTAAGGCAGTGCAGTCGTAGAAGGTTTTGTGCAGTCCGCACTGAAGGCAATGCGGCCGCACTACCATTCTGGGTGGTCCGCATAGCCAAGGTTCAGAGAGGGTGAAGTTGGAGCTTTCAAGCCTGTACGGTCTGTGGTCTAGTTTGTGCGGACCGCACTAGAAGCCTCCGAGGCCGCAGTCCATTCTGTGCGGTCTGCAGAGCCTGAGTTCAAAGAGTCAAGTTTTCAAGTTCAAGAGCCTAGTGCGGCCGCACACCATTTTGTGCGGTCCGCACTAACCCCGCAGGGGCATTTTTGTCTAGATTTTCCAGGTTAGTATAAATAGATCCTTTTTCCATTTTTAGGGTATCAGATATTGTAATACAATAGTTGCGTTTATGAGACGACTCTTTTTAGCCATTTTGGGCATTTTTACTTAGTTTTCATCATTGAAACTTTGTATTTAACTTAGTAATTAATTAATATGTGTTTATCTTCATCTATTTCTCTATTTTTCTCTTCAAGTATGAGTAGCTAGACCCATTAGCTAGGGTTGTGGCTCAACCCTAGTGTGGGCAATTGATGGGTGTTGCAATTTAGGGTTAGATTGACTATGGGTGTTTGTTATTTGGGTCAATTTCATGGTTTAATTACTGAATTAGTGGTTGCAAATACTAGTTTGTGCTAAGTTGACTTGGGCTCTTCTTGAGAAAGAGAGCCTAAGTCTCCGAAATTAATCCAGCAAGGAATCGGGATGGACTCAAGAGAATTGATAGTCCCAATTAAAGGGTTAAACCTCGAGAGAGTAATACCCGACTTGAACCCTAAGTTGCTTGAGAAAATTTGCATACCCATTTGTCTTGAGAAAGTCAATTGGGAAAAATCACTTGAACCATCGAGAGGTGTAGAGTGGGTAGAGTAGTTCAACAGTTATATCATACTCCCCAATCATGTCAATAGAGCCTTAGCTTCAAGTACCCGTCAATTGACCACCTAGGTGGATGCCACTACCCTAGTGCTTTTAGAATATTTGAACAACCCGTAGCATTTAACTCTTAGCTTAATTTACAATTTGTAGTTTGTTAAAAGTAAAATTATAAAAGAAAACCCCAAAAATTATGAGAAGTGCAATTTGGAACGCTATGCAATCCTAGGCTAAATAGACACTCAATTCAAATTCTAGCTCTCTGTGGATATCGATCCCGACCCAAAATCGGGTAAAAGCTATTGCGACCCTCTCTCTATACTTATTAGTGGTGCGGAGTTGGCTGCGATCACTTTTCAGCGTCGTTGCCAGGGAGCTAATGGTTTTGGCTATCTATTTAGTTAGTTTTGTGTATTTCTATTCTTTTCTTCTTTGTTACTTACTTGTTTGTGTCACTACTCAGGTACTAAAATGGCATTGAACAATGCAAATGACCCTCTTATAAATGTGATTGCGGGGGAGGAGGTAGATGATGTTGAACAAGATGAGGTGCCTCTTGTACCTTAAGGACAACGTAGAGGCTGCAATACCAATGCTAATCCAAATGACAATATTCCAGACCCTCCTCCGCCACTTCCAAGAGTGGCTCCCAGAGTACTTCCGAACCAGGGTTATGCAAGTGCTATTGTCCCACCCAGAATCTGGGCGGGCAACTTTCAGATAACCAATGTGATGTTGACATTACTTGAGCAGCGTGGGTACTTCACGGGCGCTGTAGATCAAAATGCCTACAAACATCTCAAGGGGTTCGTGGATACATACTGGGGGAGCAAACAGACGAATGTGTCCGAGGATGCTCTTAGGTTGAGACTTTTCCCATTCTCACTTCGGGGGAAGGCATTAGATTGGCTCGAGAGACATCCCAACCATTCCATCACAACTTAGGATGAGTTGGCGGATAAATTCATTGCTAAATTCTTTTCAGCCGGGCATCTGGCAGCACTTTGAGATGAGATATTGGCTTTCAAGCAAGAGCCCACAGAACCTTTGCATGAGATTTGGGAGCAGTATAGAACGAGGGTGAAAGAATGCCCCAACAATGATATGACCGACTCTATGATCCAACAAACTTTCTACCGGGGCATTACAACAAATCAATGCATAGTGAACCAACTTGAGGGGGAAACTTTATGAAGGTGTCGTATGATGAGGCATGTGATGTACTTTACGAGATAGCTGACACTTCTTCTGCATGGCAAAGTAGAGCCAATGTGCCTCAAGGTGACCCTACGGTTATTCATTTGCACAAAGAATTATATGACCATGGGCAAGCTATAGCGGAGTTGACATCTACTATGAGTCAATTGGCTAAGGCATAGTTGCAACAAGTCCAAAATCCATGCCAAGTGAATGCTATGGAAGGTGTTAATATGTTTGTCAATAAGAGAAGGCAAGGAAGGCAACAAAACCAAGGGAATTCTGATCAATTTGATGATGCATGTGATGGTTTTCAAAATGATGGCTATGATGACCAAAGTGAAGAGGTTCAATATATAAACAATTATCAAGGCCAACGGGGCAACTCTTCCAACCAACAACAGTGGAGACCGCATGGCAATTGGGGCAAACAACAACAAAACAGTGGTAATTAGGGGAACAACAACCAAAATAACAACTGGGGAAATCAGAACAACAATCAAGGCAACCAAGGGAATTGGAATGGTAATAACAATAATTGGGGTGGCAATAATAATCAAGGAGGATGGAACAATGGAAACCAAGGAAACCAGGGGCAAGGCTTTCAAAGGCCCGCAATGTACCAACAACCAAACAATCCACCACTATTTCCATCTCAAGGTCCTAGTTCTTAGGGTAATGATATGGGTACAATTGAAATGATGTTCGAGCAGATGATGAAGAAGAATGCAGATTATGATGCACAGTTAGCTTCTCACAACACCTCTATCTGAAACTTGGAGGTGCAATTAGGCCAAATCTCTCAGTCATTGGATACTCGCCCGAAGGGTGCTCTACCAAGTGATACGGTAGTAAACCTAAAGGGTGGGAACAATAATGTTATGGCAGTTACAATAAGAAGTGGGAGAGGCGGTGATGTAAATGCCTCTAAGCAAAAGCAAGTCGTGGATGATGATGTTGAGTTGCAAGATGACGAAGTCCCTTTGTTAGTTGAAGATGTGGTTAATGAACATGTGAACAATGAAGTGAGGATTGATATTCAAGAAGTCAAGGTAGAAACTCAAAATGATGTGAACCCGTCTAGGGAACACATAATTGACATGCCGGAGCCGGTTGTGCCAAAAGCCAAGGCTCCTTTGCCAAGGCCACCTCCACCTTATCCTCAAAGGCTCGCAAAGCAAAAGAATGATAATCAGTTTAATGAAAAATGCCGGGCTATGCAAAATTCATGAAAGACTTGGTCACAAAGAAGCGTTCTATGGATTGTAAAACTATAAAGATGACTCACCAAGTTAGTGCTATAGTGCATTCAATGGCCCCGAAGCTTGAAGATCCCAGTGCTTTCACCATTCCTTGCACCATTGGGAGTGCGGATTTTGCCAAGGCTCTATTTGATTTGGGAGCTAGTATCAATTTGATGCCTTACTCAGTTTTTAAAACTTTAGGTATTGGGCAACCTAGACCGACTTCCATGAGGTTACAAATGGCAGATCGATCGATGAAACGACCTTTGGGCATTATTGATGATGTGCTTGTCCGGGTGGAAAAATTCATATTGTCAGCCGACTTTGTGATTTTAGACTGTGAAGTGGACTATAAGGTCCCAATCATCCTAGGGAGGCCTTTCCTTGTGACGGGGAAGGCATTGGTTGATGTTGAAGAGGTGAGCTCACTTTCCGAGTGGGATATGAAAAGGTCGTCTTTCATGTTTGCAAATCTATGAAGCAACCCAGTAGCACCGAGGTGTGCTCATTTGTAGACCTTGTCACAGCTGTGATAGTGGATGACACCAGTGCTATGATCAACGTGGAGGATCCCCTTGAGGCCGTGCTATTAAATCTTGATGTCAATGATGATGCAAGCAGAGTGGAGTGCGTGAATGCTTTACATGGGATGGGATCTTATTCCTATGAGCCTAGAAAATTGTCTTTGGATCTTGAAAACCGGAAAAGTCCACCAACAAAATCATAAATTGAGGAGCCACCGGTGTTGGAGTTGAAACCACTGCCTCCACACCTCAGGTATGAGTTCTTGGGCTCAAATTCTACTTTACCAGTTATTCTTTCTTCTTGCCTAACTAACATGCAGGTTGAGGCCACTTTGGCGGTGCTTCAAAGGCGAAAAAGGGCAATTGGATGGACTTTGTGCTGACATTCGGGGAATAAGCCCTGCATTCTGTATACACAAAATTATCTTGGAGGATGATGCAAAACCTTCCTTGGAGCATCAAAGAAGATTGAATGGGGCAATGCAAGAGGTAGTGAAAAAAGAAGTGATCAAGTGGTTAGATGTCGGGGTTGTGTACCCCATTTCCGCTAGCTCGTGGACTTCTCCGGTGCAATGTGTACCAAAAAGGGTGGTATGACTGTGGTGACAAATGACAACAATGAAATTATTCTCACTCGGACAGTTACCAGATGGAGGGTATGCATGGACTACCGGATGCTGAACAAGGTGACCCGCAAGGATCACTTCCCATTGTCATTACTTGACCAAATGCTTGATCGCCTTGCGAGGCATGCCTTTTATTACTTTTTGGATGGATATTCGGGGTATAATCAAATCTTAATCGCTCCAGAGGACCAAGAGAAGACCACCTTTACCTGTCCATATGGAACCTTCGCTTTCTCTCGGATGTCGTTCGGGTTATGTAATGCCCCAGCGACATTCCAATGATGCACGATGGCTATTTTCACCGACATGGTGGAAGATATTTTGGAGGTCTTCATGGACGATTTCAGTGTGGTTGGAGATTCATTTGAAGAGTGTTTGGGAAATTTGGATTGAGTTTTGGCCTGATGTGAAAACACAAATCTCGTACTTAATTGGGAAAAATGCCACTTCATGGTGGAGGAAGGCATAGTGTTGGGACACAAGATTTCAAAGTGTGGGATTGAAGTTGACAAAGCCAAGATAGAGGTGATTTCAAGGATTCCCCCCCCCCCATTTCCGTCAAGGGGTGAGGAGTTTTCTTGGGCACGCGGGGTTCTACTGGAGGTTTATAAAAGATTTTTCAAAGGTGATAAACCCCTTGTGCAAGCTACTAGAAAAGGATGCAAAGTTTGTGTTCGATAAGGGATGTATGCAAGCATTTGAGCTTCTCAAGCTTAAGTTGACCACTACCCTAATCATTACCGCATCAAATTGGAGCTTGCCTTTCGAGCTCATATGTGATGCAAGTGACGTTGCGGTTGGGGCTGTCTTGGGTCAAAAGATTAACAAGATGTTTCATCTGGTGTACTACGCAAGCAAGACCATGAATGAGGCTCAAAGGAACTACACGTTTACCGAAAAAGAGTTGTTGGCCATAGTGTTTGCAATGGAAAAGTTCTGACCGTATCTTATGGGGGCCAAGGTCATAGTGAACACCGATCATGCCGCCCTTAGGTACTTGATGACAAAGAAAGACTCCAAGGCAAGATTGATGCGATGGGTGTTACTACTTCAAGAGTTTGATTTAGAAATTATGGACCGGAAAGGTAGTGAGAACCAAGTGGTAGACCACTTGCCCCGTTTGGAGGAGGAGGGGAGGCCTTGTGATGGCCTTCAGATCAATGATTCATTTCCCGACGAACAACTCCTTGCAGGGTCAATGAATGATATGCCATGGTTTGCCGATGTTGCCAATTACCTTATGACCGTAGTAATCCCGTATGAGCTCTCTTCTAACCAAAGGAAGAATCTCAAGAGGGATAGTTTAGATTTCTATTAGGATGAGCCATACTTGTTCAAGATTTGCACGGATGGTATGATTTGTAGATGTGTCCTGGAGGAAGAACAATTGAGTATCTTAGAGGCTTGCCATTCTTCACCCTATAGGGGCCACCACAGTGGGGTGGGGACCGCCTCAAAAGTTCTTAGTTGTGGATTCTATTGGCCAACCTTGTTCAAAGATGCGGGTGATTTTGTGAAGAGGTGTGACGAATGCCAAAGAGTGGGTGGAATTTCTAAAAGGGATGAGATGCCTCTCAATACCATTCTTGAAGTGAATATCTTTGATGTTTGGGGCATAGATTTCATGGGTCCATTTGTTAGCTCTTATGGTAATACTTACATTCTTTGTGGTGGTCGACTATGTCTCAAAGTGGTTGAAGCCGTGGCTTTGCCCAACAATGAAGCTCGGAGTGTTGTTGCATTTCTCAAGAAAAGCATTTTTACAAGGTTTGGTACTCCTCGTGCGATTATTAGTGATGGGGGGTCTCACTTTTGCAATAGAGCTTTCGAGACGTTGCTTTCTAAGTATGGTGTCAATCACAAAGTTTCTACCCCCTATCATCCTCAAGCAAGTGGTCAAGTGGAAGTCTCCAACAGGGAAATCAAAAGTATATTGTCAAAGACAGTCAATGCTAATAGGACCGATTGGTCGAAGAAGTTGGATGACACTCTATGGGCTTATAGGACGGCTTACAAAACTCCGATTGGTATGTCTCTGTATCGGTTAGTGTTTGGTAAAGCGTGCCATATACCAGTTGAGTTAAGCACAAGGCCATGTAGGCTTTGAGGAAGCTAAATCTTGAGTGGGATGTTGCAGCCAATCTTCGTGTGGAGCAGCTCAATGAACTTGATGAATTCAAATTCCATGCCTACTCCAGTTCATCCTTATATAAGGACAAGATGAAGTACCTTCATGATAAATATGCTCGTGGAAAGGAGTTCAAAGTAGGTGATTTGGTTCTCTTGTTCAACTCCCGGTTACGTCTATTTTCGGGAAAGCTTAAATCAAAATGGAGTGGACCGTTTGAAGTTGTGTTTGTGACCCCTTTTGGTGCTCTTGATTTAAAGAACAAAAATGGTGAAGTCTTCAGAGTTAATGGGCACCAGGTCAAGCATTATCTTGGGAAAATTGATGACAGCCACGTGGTGGCACTTCTTCATTTCAAATGATGTGATGGTAACCTGTGCCGTGCCGCGACGTTAAATCAGGCGCTTCTTGGGAGGCAACCCATGTCTTTTTATTCTTGTTTCCTTTGATTTTCTTTGTAGTATAGGATTGATTTTTGGGCTAACTGGTTGTGAGATGTTGCAGGGTTGTGTTGATGCAGTGTAAGACATGGTGGAAAAATGCACAGTCTCTGAAGTTGCCAGTGCGGCCGTACTACATTTTATGTGGTCCGCACTGGTGAAGGGTAAAGTGTAGCCTCTCTGAAGTATGCCACTACGGCCGCACTACATTTTGTGCGGTCCGCGGTGAACCTTTGCTGGCCGCAGTTCATTTTGTGTGAACCGCAGAGTGTTGCCTTCTCAAGCTTGAACAAATCAGTGTAGTATGGACCGCGGTCCATTTTGTGCGGTCTGCACTGGTTAGTGAGACTGGGCCCGAGCCCCTTTTTATAAATAGGGCTTGAGGGTCTCCTTTTACACTTTTCGCAATTTTAACTCTCAGAGCCGTAAAAACACCGTTCAAAACATCTTCTACTCATAATTAATTGTTGGAACTTGCTTAGCTTCATTTCATCTCACTATCTGGTACCATAATCTTCCTTTTACTTGTTTAATTTTGTTAATTTCATTTAATTTTTGTTTTTCTTAGCTTTTTAGTTCTTCTCCTTCCCGTATTTTCTTAACTGATTAGGTTAGAGTAGTTTAATTTTGGATTCATGTTGAATTAGTTAGCTTAATGAACTGGGTAGTCACTTAGAAACACTTATTAGGTGCAAAATTGGACTTACAAGCAAAATTTCATGAACCCTAGCTTAGTGCCACTTCTGGGCACTTTGCACGGATTGCGGTCGTTTTTGTGCGGTCTGCGGTACACCAGTGCAGTCCGCAGTACCATTTTGTGCAGACTGCACTAAAGAACTTCTGGGAAGCTAAACATTGGGCAGTGCAGCCGCACTACATTTTGTGCGGTCCGCACTGGCCCCTGTGCGGTCGCACTACTATTTTCTGCGGTCCGCACTGTCAAGATACAGAGGGTGGGTATTCTGAACCCCACCCCTGTGTGGACCGCAGTCAATTTTGTGCGGTCCGCATAGACCACTATGCGGCCACACTCTATTTTGTGCAGTCGGCACTGGGCCATTTTCTGCAACTGTCTGCAATTCTTCATGACTGATTTGCAACTCATTCTGTAACACTGCTTTCAATTGCTGCAATGATATTAACGAGTTTATTTGATTGTGCTTGCAGGCTATGGTTATACAACTAGGAAAAGGCTCGAAACAACCCAGCAGAGGTGAATCCTCCCGAGGTGCAAAGCAGAAAATGGTATGACTCACTCCCCAAGTGAGGCAAAACATCAAAAATATGAGAAAGGCCATAAAAGTAGCTGATAGGACCATTGACATGTCGGGGAGTGAGTACCAGCCCTCTCGGGAAATCTCTTCGGTTTTTATACCTGAATACATCCCTGACTGGCCGGAGAGGCATCGATTGAGAGACACTCCTCCACCATCACCCACTACCCAAGCACCAACTCATGTTTCTTCTAGGTCGTCTAAGGGCTCAGCAACCGGTAGTGGGGAATACTCTACCTCTCCCACAGCTTCATTATCCGGGGAGGCTGTAGTAGGAGGTGAGGAGGAAGTAGGGGGCAGAAGAAGTAGGAGAAGGAGGTAAGCCACAGGTGGGGGGAATTGCGAGAACTGGAAAATCCTATGCTAAATAGACACTCAATTCCAATTCTAGCTCTCTGTGGATATCGATCCCGACCCAAAATCGGGTAAAAGCTATTGCGACCCTCTCCCGCTACTTCTTAGTGGTGCGGAGTTGGCTACGATTAGTGACTCATATAAAGGGCAAACTTATGGTACTTAGAGCCAGACTTGTGACCTCCCTTTGAGAGAGATGAGTGTGTTTTCCACAATCCTCGTTCTGAGTGCTACAATCTAAAAGTGAGATTTGCATATGGAGAGTCGAGGAGTATGATTTTGGGTTCCATAATGACCAATGTAATAGAAAGAGCTTCCTTGATGAGTTGAGTCAACTCTTAATGCTTTTGTGTCGCACTAAAGTCATGGTGCTAAAAAAAGTTGTGTATTGTTAATAATGCATTTGAGTTGACAGTAATTGTTAGTCCCAATTGATTCTTGATGAAGTTATTTTAGTAAAGCTGAAATTTTCCTTTCTTTTATCTTGAGAAGGCTGGAATTACTTTGTTTGCTTGAGGACAAGCAAAATCTTAAGTTTGGGGGAGTTGATAACTAGGGTTTCTAGTCTATTTTATGCTCTTTTTTGCTTAGGTTTTATATTAAAAGTGTGTACAAGTATTCCCGAAAGCTAATTTATTTTGCTTGTTTGCAGTGTTTGGTCAAAAAGAGACAAGAAAGTCAAAACCAACTCATAAAAGAGTGAAACCTGCACAAGTTCAAAGCTGAGTCAAAAGGGCGCTGACAATGAAGAAACAGACGCGGAGGGTCCACCGCTGAGGCGATCTTGATTACGCTCTCAGCGGTGGCAAGGTTTAGAGAGTTATATTTTGGGCCTGACAGTCATCACTACCCGCGGTGAAATTGTGCGGCAACGGTATCTTTTGACACGGATGCGGTCAAGTTATCGCCCTCAGCGGAAGTGAGAATCAGAGAACTAAAAGTGGAGCTCAAAATTGAAGACTGTGGTCCGCGCTTGATTTTTCTCAGCCACGGTATTCATAGCACTGTAGAGGTCTATTTTCCGCTGTCAACGGAATCCTCGTAGGGGCAATTTTGTCCGAAAAATTTAGCTGTGTAGAAATAGTTCTTTTTCAGATTTTTAGGGCATCTGTTGTGAGAGGAACATGTGAACATCAGCTTTTTGTTATCTTGAGTAATTTTAAAGCTTGGTTAACCATTAATCTTACATTCTTCTCTTGTAATTACTTTTTATGGGTTATATTTCATCTAAATCTTTGATTTCTTCTTTGATTATGAGTAGCTAAACCTATTAGCTAGGATTGTGGCTTAACCCTAGTGTGGGTATTTAATGGGTCTTCAATTTTAGGGCTTAAATATTTATGGGTGAATAATATTTGGCTTGATTTATGCTTTAAATGTTGAATTGATGGTTGCAAATACTGATTTGTGCCTTTTTGACTTAGGCTTTTCTTGAGAAAGAGAGACTAAGTCTAGGAAATTCAGGCCAACAAGGAATTGGGGTGCATTCAAGAGATTGATAGCCCCAATTAAAGGGTTAAACCTAGAGATAGTAATACCCGACTTGAGCCAATTTTGCTTGCATTGTTTGAACACCCAATTGATCTTGAGAAAGCTAATTAGGGCAAAGTCACTCAAACTACCGAGAGGTATAGAGTGAGTAGTTATGTGCAATCGCTATATCATGATCCCAATTGTAATAATTTTGCCCTAAGTTTTATATCTCATTAGATACTCACCTAGGTACAAGTCACTTCCCTAGTACCTTTTTATCAATTAAGAAATTCCTTACAAAAAATATCATACTTGCTTATTTTCCTGCTTCATTAGTATTAAAGTAGAATAGTAAACAAACAAAGAATGATTGGAAGTGTAATTAAGAATATCGCACATTCCTAGATTATAGGAACCTAATTCCAAACCTATCTTATCTCTCTGTGAAAATCGATCTCGACCCCTCGGGTAAAAGCTGCATCGACCGCTTTTGCCATTTTATAGTGGTATAGGGTTGGAGTCCATCAGTAAATGGACCTAAACTTGTATTTTGACAGTCCTGGTGGGTCTGTATCGAAATATGAAACCTGTGTGTATGCCCGGAATCGAATTCCGAGATCCCTAGCCCGAGAATGAATTTTTGATGAAAATTGAAAGGCTGAAAATTAAATAGTTTTAAGAATTTGGATAATGTTTGATCTTATTGATATCGGACCCATATTTTAGTTTCTGAGCCCGGTATAGGTACAAAAAAATATTTATATCTTATGTGTGAAATTTGGTGAGAAACAAAACTGATTTTACGTGATTCGGACGTCCGGTTGTGAAAATAAGAATTTCAAAATGTTCTTAAGAATTTCGTGTGATTTGGTGCTACATTCGTAGTTCTAGGTGTTATTTTGGCGATTTGATTACACGAGCAACTCTATATGTTGTTTTTAGACTTTTGTGCATGTTTGGTTTGGAGCCCCAATGGCTCAGGTGAGTTTCAGATAGGCTAGGGTATGTTTTAGACTTGGAAAATCTGGTTTCTTTTGGCTTCAGCTGTCATCTGGTGTTTTCTTCTTCGCGTACGCGAAAAGCAAGCTTGTCTGAAGAAGATTTTCTTCTACGAGAACGCGGAGACCTAGTCGCGAACGCAGAGCGTTGGGCGCATTACCCTTCGCGAACGCGTAGCATAAAGGACCCGGGGGAGGGGATAACTGTCCTTCTACGTGAACGCGAGCACTGGCTCGAGAACACGGAGGCTAGGGGGAGTTGACTTCACGAACACATAGAGAGACTTGCGAACGCGTAAGCCTTTGGCCGCTGCTTCTCGTGATCATGACAGGCCCTTCGCAAACGCGAAGAAGGCCTGTCCAGTGATTTTAAAACCGACCCAAAAAGGGACTTCTTAAAAATTTCATATCTCTTACACTAGAACTCGGCCTAGGGTGATTTTTGAAGGGGGAATTCAACACCAAATCATAGGTTTGTACTCTTTAACTCATTTTCTTCAATTTCTATCATCACCCATTAGATTCCTAGTCTTAAATTGTGTTCTTTCATGGTAGAATTAGGGGTTTTTGGAAGAACTGGGGGTTTTTGCAAATTGGGAATTTAGACCTCGATTTGGGGTCGAATTTCGGAACTAATTACATAATCGGGCTCGGGGGTGATTGGGTGAATGGTTTTTCGTCTGTACCTCGAGTTTTGACCAAGCGGACTTGGGGTCGGCTTTTGACGTTTTGGGAGAAATGTAAGGAAACCTAAATTTATGTATTGGAATTGATTCCTTTAGAAATATTTGATGTTATTAAGTTAATTATGGCTAGATACGAGTGGTTTGTATGTGGAACCTAGAGGGAAAACGATAATTGAGCAGTGAGTGGCCTGTAGATCGAGGTAAGTGATGTGTCTTACTTTGACTCGAGAGATTGGGAACTCTTGACTTAATTGCTATGTGAAAATACATGTGAGTGGCGTATAGGTGAGGTGACGAGTACCTATGCGCCGCCAATTTATTTGTTTTGCTTGTTTTCTTCCCGTTCTTATTATATTGTCTTCCCTGCCTTAACTGTTACATGTTTTACTAGTAGTTCCATGTTTAATTGCTACTTGTTAGATATTGTTTTTCGTTGTTGAAGGTATTAGATATCCCGAAGTTTCATTGTCTCATATTATTGGCTTAAGCTGGTTTATCTGTGTTTTATGGTATATTTTGGATTGGTTTCACTGAATAGTATTATTTGTGTGAAGTTTCATGATGTACAAGTTTTCCGTTTGTTTTGGTTTGAGTCTTGAATATTGTGAAGAGTTTCGAGTTAAATTGTGAAATTTCTGTTCTTATTGTCTAATTGGTATTGATATGGTGGGATCATGTTGCACGCCGCAACAGGAGGAATAAGGGTGATATATTGGGGAGGAATAAGGGTGAAATACTATTATATGGTGGGATCGAGTTGCGTGCCACAACAGGAGGAATAAGGATGATATATACAGGAGGAATAAGGGTGAATTGCTATTATACAATGGGATCAGGTTGCACGCCGCAACAAGAGGAATAAGGATGGATTGATATAGAGTAATAAGGGTGAATATTCATATTGATATTGATTATATGGTGGGATCGGGATGCGCGCCGCATCAGTTTGTGTGTTTATGTATCATTCTTCTACTGTGTAAGTTATTCTATAGTTCTGTATTTCACTTAAGGATTGGTTATAGTTGTATACTGATAAGATACTTGAGCTCTGTATTCATTCCTACAAGTTACTGTCTTCTCTTTTTCCGTTCTTCCTTCTGCTTTTATTATACACTTTATGCAGGTTATATTGTAATTGCCCCGTCGTAGCCTCGTCACTACCTCATCGAGGTTAGGCTCGGCACTTACCAGTACATAGGTTTGGTTGAACTAATACTGCACTCTATACTTTCTGTGCAGATTTTGGAGCAGGTAGTGGCTGATTGAGAGGTCGGTTGCAGATATTTCAACTAGGAAACCCAAGGTAGTCCTGGTGGCGTCCGCAAGCCCTGGCGTCCCATTCTTCATCTCTATATTATTGTTTTCTTTATTTTCAAAACAGTTGTAATTTCTTTTAGACCGATGTTTGTAGAAAATCATAGTATGTTCGTGGATTGTGACACTGGTTTCTGGTAGTAATAGCAACAGTGTTGGTAATAGTATATAAACAAAGAGGTTGTTTACTTACTTCCGCAAATATTTATACTTGTTTTAGTTTGTTTACTTTTAATTATTGAAATGTAAAGAAAATTAGTTAATAATACTCTAACGTTGGCTTGCCTAGCAAGTGTGATATTAGGCGCCATCACGGTCCCGATGGTGGGAATTTCGGGTCGTGACAGTAGAACTAGAGGCATGAACAATTTCATCACGAGCACGAGTCTCACTTTCAATTTGAAGATGAGTTCGAAATTGTTCTATAGTTAATTTGTCAGTAGAATGTAGGATTTTTTCTGTAGTTATTCCAGGAAGAAGGCAATTTCGAGAGAATCGCACCTATTTGAAGTGCAAATTTTCACTTCAAAATCACATAGTTTTGAAACTAAGATTTGTAACTCATGAATCTGATCCATTATAGGCTTTGTATCTACCATCTTAAATTTGAAATACTGCAAAGATATGAATTTATCGATACCTCGTTTCTCGTTTTCATATGCGGTCTGCAACGCTGTCCAGATTTCCATTGGAGATTTTAAATTGGAGTACAAATCATACAATCGATCAGTCAAAGTATTCAGAATATGACCTCGACAGAGCAGTTCATCTTCTTCTCGTTTCTTCCTCTCTGCTTTGATCGTATCAGTATCCTCTAGGGTTGGTTCTGGTAGTGCAGCCAACAATGGATCAAGGACATAAAAGATTTTCAGCGCAGTGAGTAGGAAGATCATCTTGTCCTTCCAACGGGTGAAGTTTGATTCATCAAAGCGATCCAATTTGATTAAGCCTTTTGAATTCTCAACAGTAGCCAATAATTTCTCCATAGCAGAAATAACTCTTGAAAATTGTTAGAAAATATAGGTAAGTAATACAGAATTAAAGGCTTTGAGGTGTGAAAGATCACTATCTTTCAAGAGTTATTGCATGTATATACGTTAGGGATTACAAGCAATTCTCTATCAGGATACAACAAAGCCTGAAACATACGTGCAGATTTAATCATCTACTTCTAGGATGTCTTCCGTATTTACAGATAAGAAAAAGAGACTTTTCTGAAGAGATGCCCCTTTTCACGAATAGCCACAACTTTTCTGTTAATTAAAATTTAAAGGTAAATTCAAATTTTAAATAACAAAAAGTTGTTCCAAATAAAATACGAAAAATAAAATCTTTATTTAAGATCCGACCCGGCCCGTGCCTAATCCCCAAGTACAAGTCCAAGTTATTTAGATATATAATTAAATATAAAATACACATATACTTCTAAATATGTCAATTGTTCATTTTATTAAACTTAATGGGCCAAGCTTTGTAAAGCCAACTAAATGGCTTGTGGCCATCGATGTGGGACTCTCACATACTTACAAACTACTCTAACAGGTAATGGCCAATAACCGTCCAATATGCGACCATTAACATGTGGTCGATATTTAGAAGGTCGGAAGGGTATATCGACCAAAGTAAAGTTCGGTAATTTTCGACCAACTTTGGTCGGTCAATTAAATTCAAAAAAAAATGCCGAAAAAACCGACCAAAGTCGGTCGGTATTTTAATTATATAATTAAAAAATACACCATCTGGGAATTGAACCGGGGTATATACTGTGGCAGGATACTATTCTACCACTAGATCATTGGTGCATTTTGTTTTAAGACTGTCTTTTATTTCATTTATACTCTTAATTGTATTTTCGCATGAAAATAACCAATCAATATCGGTCGGTTTTATTAAAAAATAAAATTACCGACTGAATTCGGTCGATTTTTTAAAATGACCGGCCGAATTAACCGATCGATTTCGGTCGATTTTTTAATATTAATTTTAATTTATTTTAAATGAAAAAACGACCAAAGTTGGTGGGTTTCTTCAAAAATAATTTTTGCGGGACTCAAAAATATATTTTCGCATTTTGCGCCAAAGAAAACCGACCAAAGTTGGTCGGTTTCGTAAAAAAAAATTAAAATAACATATTTTGGAAAACCGACCTACTTTGGTCGATTTTTTGGCCAGTTTTTTGACGGGCTAAAATTGGTCGGTCGACCGCGATCAATTTTTGCTGAATTTCTAGTAGTGTATGCGCGAGGTCCAGGGAAGGGTCGGACCACAAGAGTCTATTGTACGCAGCCTTATCCTGCATTTCTGTAAAAGGCTGTTTCCATAGCTTGAACCCGTGATATATATATATGCAGTGGTGAAAACATGAATATTGAATCCATCAAAGTTTAAATTCCGAATTCGATTTTTGTATGCACAATATTAATATTAAACTAACATGATATGAGTTACAGTCTTACAACAGGCCCCATCTTTGATAATTAGATTCAAGCCAATTAAGCTTCCTTGGGTCCTAGGTGAATACATGAGAATATAGAGAAGAAGAAAGTAACAATAAAGCTCCTGAATATATTTAGACATGAATACAACGAAGAAGAAGAAGTGAAAAGCGTATATGAAGTTATTCAAAAATTAGATATCAGTTAAATATTTAGAGGGACAAAAAGGTACATATTAACTGTGGTTGACCAAATAGGGCGTCCCCTGAAATTTTTACATTATTACGAATCATTAGGTACAAATCAGGATATAAGTATGTAGGCTGACTTTATAATTCTTCTACATAAGTTGAACAACAGAAATCAATTTGGGCCTACTCTAATATTGGGCTCAGTAATGGGCTTCTTAAATCTATTCCTCAACCCAAAAAAAGGAGGAAGAAGAACCAAACCTCTGCTTTTCTTTGGTATTAATCCTGGTAATAACTTTTTTTTTTAGAAAATTGATGAAATGATCGATCTTGTTATCATTGACTTATCTTTAATTAAATAGAAAATTAAGTATTTTTCTGGCTATCAAGATTTAGGTTGATGAAATGAATCACCTTATATCTCCTCTATTGGAATTCAAACATTAATTCCAAATATTGTTACTCTCTCCGAGTTAGAAATCCTTGTTTAATTCTGGTCATTGAATAAATAAAATTTTGACGAATAACTAATTGATTTTCAATCTTTTCAACCACTAGACCACCTCATTAGGGTCGTAACGCTAAAATTATAAACATTAATAAATGCAAACCAGAATTTTTAATGTATTTCTTAGTTTAACTAGTGTTGCCTAAAATTAATTAAAAAACAGAAAATTCTCTTAAATATATACTATTATATTATATGGATACCTCTTTTTTTATTTTTGTCTGCATTAATGTAATTAAAGCTCTTTTTTGTGTTCATGCCCCACAGTTCAATAAATGTGTTATAAAGTGAAGTTTGGTCGTTAAAGCTCAACATTGGCTTGGCCCGTTTAACTTTATATATGAATTTCTTGTATTTTCGTACTTTCTGGTCAAAGACATAAAGGTATATCCATCTTTTAAAAAGAGAAGAAGAAAAAAAGAAAAAAGAAAGAACAATTATATCTTCAAATATGACAAGAATGACCAGTTGTAACGCACGAACAATTTGTTCCTTACAGGACTGGCCACTTTTGACTATGCGTTTTTTTTTTTTGTAGTGTCTGGTATTTTCGAAATCTATTAATCCGATGGGTTGAGTAGAATTAGTGAAGAGGGTAAAGCAGTCTTTAAACAAATGATTCTATATTTTTACCATATGAATTTGGACCTTTAATTAAGAATGGAAAAATTACAATAACTTCACTGTTATAAATAGAATTTTATTTATGGTAAATGTCTATATTTAAAGAGATTCTAGGGTTCATACTTGGTGGCTAAGTCAGTCTCTCCCTATAAATAGAGGGTTCTATTCCATTGTAATTCATCCCAAAATCAATAAGAATTCTTTCTCCCTCTCTCTTTCTCTGCAATATTGTTCTTGTCCTTTTATTGTTTCATAACACGTTATCAGCACGACACTCTAATCAATTGAGTAGAAGCTTTGGGATTGAGCATAATGATTGTCAATTGTTCCATGAACTTCCTTCATGATTAAATTCAAGATTTAAGGTAAGTATTTTACTTTTCTCTTTCAAATTCTTGACATTCTATAATTTGATTTTAAATATAAGCAAAGATGATAAATTGTGATTGTAACTTTAATGGAGTTTGAAAGAAATTATAACCACCCAAAGTGGTAAAATTTCTATGCCTTGCCATGATCAAATTCATGTATGGTTGTGGGCAAAGAATTAAAAATCCGTCCCCTTGAATTTGCTCCATTATCATTCCCTTAAGAGAATGTGATAGCAGTATGTAATAAGTCCGAAAGAAGACAAAATTATTACTATGAATGTATCAATGAATGTGGACGTGGCAATAGACGAAATTATAATCATCATTATTGTGATAATGAGAACAATAAGGATTCTCAAAATAATCATTCACTATATGAAAGTAATATTTATCATCGAGCTGACATGAAATTTTGTAAAGCACATATAGATGATTAATGTGACAACATGTGATTTATGAATACATATTCATTCTTGGAAGAATATGAGTGTGCTAGTAGTATATACCACACTCACCTCTAGAAGGAGGTTTGAGAGGAAATAAGAAAATAATGTCATTATTATGGCATAAATGGTCACTGGTCACGCCAAAATATTTTGGCAATGTGATCATTTAAAGACAACGGCAATGCAAAAAACAGTCTTGCATATAATTTTGACCATAACCATAATGGTATAACTTTCTCTTTAAAAGAGATATTCACCATATGGATGTTGATGAATATGTGGTAACACCAAATTAATTGAGAGCTTTGGAAGAGCCAATTATTATTATTTTGAAGGAATACAATTGATTGTCATGTCAATTTATTGTATTGTAGTAAGTCTCAAAGAAACTTATTCAGTTTCCAAAGTATACGCGAAAGCGATCGGTTATATGGAGACTATAAATAAAAGAAAGATTTAATATATTCTATTACTACAACTTGTAGCGGGGTAATATATATGTGAAGAGTTACCCGCTTTATTCTCCAATTTGTACTGCATAAATAAAAGAATGCAACAATAAAGTGAAAGTTTATTGATATAAAAACTCATATCATAATAAACTTGAAGTTTATTGATAATTGCACGTGTCATAGTGTAAACATGAATTTTATCAATATTGATAATTTATTCGGTTGGCATAACTAGTTTAGCCATATCAATTTAAGTATAATGTGCAAAATAAAAGAGAGTTCATATGGGTAAATATTAAAGAACTAGAAAGTTCTTTACGAATTCTCTTATATTGCATGTTCTCATTAATTAAATTGACCAACTAAAATTGGGATTGAATCCCATAAATGCTGGAAATATCAAAGGTGAATATGGGCTCATTCACCTGCCATGTATACCACGTAAGATGCATCTATGAGATGGTTACATGTGCGATTATTATTAACCTACAACCTGGTGTTTGCGAGGTAACTGCTCAATAATTTAATTTAGAGCATATTTCATATTTTTTTATTCAAGATAGTTCATCTTGATAAGTTGGTTTACATCACAGTTGGTTTAGCAAAATGATTTATTGAGTGCCTCCACTTAATAGCTAAATAATTGCTTACGAGAACAAAGTTATCTATATCAGTTTGATATAGGTTATATACGAAAGTATATTACATTCTCCCCTCACAAGTGGTTCAGGATCAAGAACCAAATAATTCCATTTTATTATTATTGATGTGCGATGTATATTTTGATTAACACCATGACACACAAAGATGGGCTTTTAAAGTTGAGGAAGCAAGTTAGTTTTTCTAACATGAGGGAGAGACATGATAAACATTTGAGAAAAAGTTACTTGGAATTGATTATCATTTGTATATCTAGATCCTCAAATACGATAATATGAACTTGAAGTTCATCAAAAGATAATTCATCTGCAATGTATTGCAAAGTATGCTAGACGCATTTGCTGACCCAAAGAAAGTAACTATATTCTCATTGCAAATGCTCCTATTGAGTCCTAGAGTGACAAAGTCTATGGTACGCTTAAACCATATAGACAAATCGGTTTCAAATAAACTTCTTGATAAAGAAGATGAGCAAATGATCAAAATGATCATAATAAAGGAGGCAAGTGATCTAGAAGATCACATGACATAACACTTCATAAAATCTCATGAGAGATTCAGGTATATGAATGAAGAGATCTCTATGTTATGTCTTTATGAAAAAATATTGGAATCGATATAAAATGTTTGTCGACGACATCTATCATAGCGCTAAGTATAGATGAGGATCTTAAGTCTATCGAATATAGAAACAAAAGTATTGGCCAAATGGAAGAGACACACTTCAAGTAGAATTGATTCCATATGAAAGACACATAGTTTTGGACATGTAGTTCAAACACTTGAAAGTATAAACTATAAAGTCAATGATGTATGCAATTACTTTTACCAATCTTATATGTCTAGCATGACATAAAAACTTGATATGCATCTAAAGTCTATTTATATGGCTTATATGACAATCCTTGAAGGATTTTAATCGCTTAAAGAATATACAATTCTTGGTCCTGAAGTACCATATCCTAAGTGCAATTTATGCACAAAAGTATTTTGCTATAACTATAAGCATGATAATATGATAGCAAGAGTCTTTACCCCTATGTGAAGATATTGAAATGACGATTCCAACAAGATCAGATGAAGACAATACATCTATCAGGGATGATGATTTCAAGGTGAAACAAATTCGTTGAAGTTAATATGGTTGATTTGTTTATCAAATCTCTACCAACAATATTTTGAAGATGGTGCCCAAGATTGGGATGCGAAGGCTTAAGGATGTGCGAAAATTACCAAGAATTACCAATTTTTCATGAAATTGGTAGAAATGAGACTGCTCCTACTGAAGTGCGAACAGTAGTGCGGTATCCCAATAATGCAAATGGTAATTTTTCATGCCATTGTTTTGATCCTTCTACCATTTTCCGAAGTATCTTCTTTATGTTTTTGTTGGCTGCTTCTACTGCTCCATTCGCCTTGGGCCGATATGGGGTAGAGTTACGATGTGTAATCTTAAACTGTTGACATACTTCTTTCATTAAGTTGCTGTTAAGATTAGCACCGTTATCCGTGATGATCACCTTCGGGATTCCGAATCGACATATGATATTTGAGTGGACAAAATCGACCACAGCTTTCTTGGTCACTGATTTGAATGTCTTGGCCTCAACCCATTTGGTAAAATAATCAATAGCTACCAGAATGAACCTGTGCCCATTGGATGCTGCCGGCTCAATTGGTCCAATTACATCCATGCCCCAGGCAACGAAGGGCCATGGTGCCGACATTGTGTGTAACTCGGATGGTGGAGAATGAATCAAATCTCCGTGTATTTGGCATTGATGACACTTGCGCACAAAACTGACACAATCTCGCTCCATGGTAAGCCAATAATAACCGGCTCGGAGGATTTTCTTTGCCAACACATATCCACTCATGTGGGGTCCGCAAACTCCTGAATGTACTTCAGACATGACAGTTGTAGCTTGTCTGGCATCTATGCATCTTAATAATCCAAGATCTGGTGTTCTTTTATACAAAACTCCTCCGCTTAAGAAGAATCCATTTGCCAATCGCCTAATGGTCCTCTTTTGGTCTCCTGTGGCTTGTGCGGGATATATCCCCATCCTGATATACTCCTTGATGTCGTGGAACCATGGTTCACCATCAAATTCTTCTTCAACCATATTGCAATAAGCGTGCTGATCGTGGACTTGAATATGTATTGGATCTACATAAGCTTTGTCCGGATGGTGCAACATTGATGCCAGGGTAGCCAATGCATCGGCAACCTCATTATGGATTCTTGGAATATGTTGGAATTCCACTGATTGAAATCGTTGACAAAGATCATGTAGACATTGCCTGTATGGGATGAGCTTCAAGTCTCGGGTTTCCCATTCTCCTTGAATTTGATGTACCAAAAGATCTGAATCTCCCATGACTAAGATTTCTCGGATACCCATGTCTGCAGCTAGCCTTAACCCCAAAATGCAAGCTTCATATTCAGCCATATTATTGGTGCAATAAAATCGCAATTGAGCCGTAACAGGATAGTGATGCCCTGTTTCAGAAATGATTACAGCTCCTATTCCGACTCCTTTCATGTTGGCGGCTCCATCAAAGAAAAGTTTCCAGCCAGGTTTTTCAATTTGTTCCACCTCGTCGATATGCATTGTTTCTTCATCAGGAAAATAAGTCTTCAACGGCTCATATTCCTCATCGACCGGGTTTTCGGCTAAATGATCGGCCAGTGCTTGAGCCTTCATTGCAGTTCTAGTCACATAGATGATGTCGAATTCCGTGAGCAATATCTGCCACTTTGCAAGTCTTCCCGTTGGCATAGGCTTTTGAAAAATGTATTTCAAGGGATCCAAACGAGAAATGAGGTAAGTAGTGTAGGATGACAAATAGTGTTTCAATTTTTGAGCTACCCATGTTAGGGCGCAACATGTCTTTTCCAGATGAGTATACTTAACCTCATAAGCTGTGAACTTCTTGCTAAGGTAGTAGATGGCCTGTTCTTTTCTGCCAGTGAGGTCATGCTGCCCCAATACACAACCAAATGAATTTTCCAAAACCGTCAAGTAAAGAATCAAAGGTCTTCCTGGCTCTGGCGGGACCAACACGGGTGGGTTTGATAAGTACCCTTTTATTTTATCGAACGCTTCCTGACACTCATCGGTCCATTTGACTGCAGCATCCTTTTTTAACAATTTGAAAATTGGCTCGCAGGTTGTTGTGAGCTGAGCAATAAACCTGCTGATATAATTTAACCTTCCCAACAAACTCATTACTTCAGTTTTGTTTCTTGGGGGTGGCAGTTCTTGGATGGCTTTGATCTTTGACGGATCTAGCTCAATGCCTCGTCGACTGACTATGAATCCCAGCAACTTTCCGGATGGAACTCCAAATGCGCACTTGGCAGGGTTAAGCTTGAGGTTGTACCTGCGAAGTCTTAAGAAGAACTTCCTCAAATCCTCAACGTGGTCGGCCTGATGCTTTGATTTTATGATCACGTCGTCCACGTATACCTCAATCTCCTTGTGTATAATATCATGAAACACTGTGGTCATTGCTCTTATATAGGTTGCTCCGGCGTTCTTTAAACCGAATGGCATTACCCGGTAGCAATAAGTTCCCCATGGTGTGATGAATGCCGTCTTTTCTGCATCTTCTTCATCCATTAGAATTTGATGATACCCGGCATAACAATCCACGAAAGACCCTATATCATGCTTGGCACAATTGTCGATCAAAATATGGATATTGGGTAATGGGAAATTATCCTTTGGACTTGCTTTGTTGAGATTGCGATAGTCGACGCATACTCTAATTTTGCCGTCTTTCTTTGGCACAGGAACGACATTAGCCAACCAAACAGGATATCGAGTGACTCGAATGACCTTTGCTTCCAATTGTTTGGTGATTTCTTCCTTAATTCTCATACTCATATCAGGCTTGAATTTTCTCAGCCTCTGCTTGACAGGAGGCACCGTTGGATCGGTGGGCAATTTGTGGACCACTAAATCAGTGCTCAAGCCCGGCATGTCGTCATACGACCATGCAAAAACATCTTTGAATTCTATGAGTGCTTTAATTAACTCTTCTCGGATCTTTGGTTCGAGATGGACACTTATTTTAGTTTCCCGGACATTACTCGTGTCCCCTATATTGACGTCCTCGGTATCACTCAAGTTAGGTTTGATTTTTTCCTCAAAGTGAATTAACTCTTTACTAATCTCTTCAAAAACCTCATCTTCATCATATTCTGATTCATAATCACAATATATTTCTTGAATTAATATTTCGGAACCAGATTGATTTTTAAGACTGGGCTGAAGATTCCTCATGCATGCCATATCACTAGAGCCAGCGTAAAAGGAACTGTACAGAAAAGAAGAAAAAGAAAAGAAAGCTATTAGGAATGATAATAAAAAGGAAACTGCTTTTTATTGGATGATGAAAGATAACAAGGTTTTGCACACTTCAAACCAACTGTAAGATAAACTTTGGGATTACAACCTTGAAATAACCCAAACAAACTGAAAGAAAATCAAAATAAACTACCAAGACTCCTTTCGAATTGGGAGAGGAGTGGCTTTCCAATTATTGAGCTTTGTTTCTGGCCCAACGAATTGAACTTCTGCGTTGCTACACCCTTCTCCGCTTTCCAACATATTCACATCACTAAACAATTTCTCGAACCTTTCAATTAATTCCTTCTCAGGATTGACCCGGGATTTAGGAATTGTTGTTATCGGGCGATTTTTAGCGCCGGTCTTGACAAAAGACTTTGACAGATGTGGGACTGGTTTTGGAAGAACCCATGTTTGGTGTTTCAGCTTCCTAGCCCTTATCACGTCATTGGCGGTGGGTATGAACCCTAAACCGAATGTTCCCCAGTTCTCGGGGAGAGATACTGGTTGTACAATTCCTTGCAGAGATAAGCCCAGACCTTTGCCGGGTATAAAGCCATTCTTTAACATTTCATAAGCTATCATGACTGATGCAGAGGATATCCTTGGATTCGGAAGGTATTTCCCTTCTGGAATTTTCTCTATCGACACTGTGTTTGTCACTTGGTATACCCATGGTCCCTGGTCATTTTCTGTTCCCTCGACCGGTACAATGGTACTGTTGTGAGCATTTAAACTTTCTTCTCCATGCACGACTATTTCTTGATGATCCCATTCAAACTTGACAGCCTGATGTAGTGTTGACGGGACTGCTTTAGCAGCATGGATCCATGGTCGACCCAATAACAAGTTGTAAGAAACAGATATGTCCAACACTTGGAATTCCATTGTGAATTCAACTGGCCCTATAGTTAGTTCCAACACTATGTCGCCAAATGAATCTCTGCTTCCACCGTCAAATCCTCGTACGCAGATACTATTCTTCTGGATCCTCTCCTCTTTAATCTTTAATTTGTTTAAAGTGGAGAGAGGGCATATGTTTGCACTGGACCCATTGTCAACCAATACCCGGGTTACTACGGAGTTTTCACATTTCACGGTGAGGTAAAGAGCTCTGTTGTGCTCGGTACCTTCCACAGGTAATTCATCATCAGCAAATGTAATTCTGTTTGTCTTCAAAGATTCTGTTGGCTATTTTGCCCAAATGATTTACAGAGATCTTTTCAGGAACATGAGCTTCATTCAGGATTTTCATCAACGCCAGACGGTGTTCCTCTGAATGGATCAGTAATGACAACAATGAAATTTGAGCGGGGGTCTTCTTTAATTGATCCACAACAGAATAATCATGGAGTTTCATTTTTCTTAAAAACTCCTCCGCCTCTTCTTCCGTCACAGCTCTCTTTGTTGGCGTTGGATTGTTTTTAGTTTTTCTCAACTCTTCGGGAGTAAAACATCTTCCCGAACGTGTCAAGCCTTGCACCTCACACACTTCTTCCTTGATTTCTTTGCCCTTGTACATTACAGTCACCCGTTCATAGTTCCATGGGATGGCTTTGTTGTTGATGACCGGCAGCTGGATTACAGGTGCAATAATAACCTGATCTGTACGGGCTCCTTCCACAAATATAATGGGTTTGTTAGCAACCCCTGGTACTACCACTTTCGGCCTTTCTTGTTTTGCGGCAACTTTGCTCGATGATGCCTCATCGACTATCATAGACGGTTCATCACCATTTTTGTTCTGCTTAGACACCGGCTTCTCCTCCATTAACTGCTTATCTGGCTTGGTTTCATGAGTCTTGATCATCATGACAGTTTGTGACGGCTTCTTTGTCTCTCCATCAGCTTGTATGATTTCTATCATGTTAGCCTCTTGATGGGCTGACATTGGATTTCTATTGATATTTGGGGCTTCGGGGGTTTGAACCTCGATTTTATTAGTATCAATCAGCTCTTGTATTGCATTTTTCAAATGCCAACACTTCTCCGTATCATGGCCTGGTGCACCGGAGCAATATTCACATCCAATGGTGTAATCCAGATTCTTTGGAGAAGGATTGGGTAGCTTGGATTGTATTGGTCTCAACATGTCTAGCTGTCTCAGCCTGTGGAACAGACTAGTGTAAGACTCTCCCAATGGAGTGTAAGTTTTCTTTTTCTGTTCCCTTTCTCCCCTGAATGTTGGCCTCGGCCTGAAACCTGGTCCGGGATAGGCTCGTGGGTAAGTATTTGGTGTGACAGGAGCACGCCAATTGGTGTGAACAGATGGCTGATTGTATGCTTGAGCATGGTTAATGGAAAAATGAGGCTCTGAAGGGTGATAGTAGTGTTGGGATGAATCATGATGGTAAGCTGATTGGCGAGGTCGTGGTTGATTATAGTAAAGCGGTGAACCTCTGGGTCCCGACCAAATTCCTGAATCAACTACGGCTGCTTCCTCCCTCTTCTTTCTTCCGATTCCTCCTACCCCGCCTTGAATAGCTTGAGTAGTTGCCTTAATTGCTGAATAGCTCATGATTTTATTTGTCTTGAGGCCTTCTTCCACCATACCTCCCATCTTCACTACTTCGTTGAATGATTTCCCAACCGCTGAAACCAAATGGGCATAGTAAGTCGGTTCCAAGGCTTGGAGGAAGTAGTCTACCATTTCGCTCTCCTTCATAGGAGGATCTACTCTTGCTGCCTGTTCTCTCCACCGAAAACCATACTCTCTGAAACTCTCATTGTGTTTCTTCTCAAATTTGGTCAAAGATAATCGATCTGGGATGATTTCCAGATTGTATTGGAAATGGTATGCGAATGCCTGTGCCAGGTCATCCCAGGTGTACCATCTTCCATGGTCCTGGCATGTATACCACTCCAAAGCTGATCCGCTTAGACTTTGACTGAAGTATGCCATTAATAATTCATCCTTTCCCCCAGCTCCTCGCATCTTGCTACAGAAACCCCTTAAGTGGGCTACTGGGTCGCCGTGCCCGCTGTATAGGTCAAATTTGGGCATCTTGAAGCCAACTGGCAATTGTACATTAGGGAATAAGCATAAATCTTTGTATGCTACACTGACTTGCCCACCTAATCCCCGCATGTCTCGGAACGATTGTTCTAGACTTTTGACCTTCCTGAACATCTCTTCTTGTTCAGCATTTTTGGCTGGCTTGTCAATTTCGGTTGGGAGATCAAACCGAGGAGCAGTTGAATTGATTTCGGAGGCTTTGAAGGTGGGCTCCGGGGGTAATAGTGGTTGTCCTGGGCCTGGAATGTAGGCTCACTAGGAGATTTGTGGAATGTAGCAGGGGGAGGTGCTACAAAAACAGGAGTCATAGTTGGAGGAAAGTACGGAACTGGTTTTGGAGGTGGAGACTGTGGTGTCTGGGAGGTGGTGCCTCGGTAGTGCTGGTAAATGGGGAAGTTTGGGGATAATTCAGTGGTGATATTATCCTGAGTTTGAGTCTTTGATGGAGCAGGGTTATTTGGGTAAGATGGGGGTAACTGTCCTGTAGACCAAGCTTGGTACATCTCAGCCATTTGCTGCTTGAGCTTAAACATCTCTTCTTTCATTTTCCCGACATCCATCTCTTCTATCTCCATACCTGTGTCAACATCTGGGATAGACATACTTTCGGGTATTGGTCCTTTTGATCTTGTGTGATAGTGATAATATGCCAGTATACTCTTTAGAGAAACTAACTGCTTGAATTCTGAAAATGAACAAACTTGTTAGTTTTGAGAGTTTAACACATATATAATCACACGTTGAGATGCAATGCTCCTAGACAAATAATCCCTTTCTATTATGCATTTGCTCGGCTGCTTGTGTCGTCCCAGCCTTCTTGAAATTTTTATTGTTATTCAATTTATTTTATTATATATATCTTTTATCGTGGTGGTCGAATCTTAGAGATTGCCTACGTATCATGCCTCACATGAATCAGACCTTGCGTAGTTCGGACACAAAGGCAATCATTTTTATTCATTACACAAAGATGGAATTACATTTGAAAACTTTAAGAAAATGGCTTGACGACACACACACTTAAATCAAAATAAAGATACAATTCATAACATCTTACAACATGCCCCACTTTCCATTTTTGTTGTCAAATATTGGATTATCTGCTCAATGTGGTGCTTGACCTGGATAGCCTCCCAGCGTTCGATACATCCTTTCCAACTCCATTGCTAGATGACGAGCAAAAGTGGGCGCATGCTCTGTAAACCTTTCATAATCCATTCCTTGGCAGTTTACATAACTTTGAGATGTGAAGACTGCCAGGTCGTGGATTTGTGCCCTGAAACCTTGGAGACGTTGGTCTTGGTCTTGCAATTGCTGCTGACGAGTGGTGGCTATATCTCTGACACGGTTCTCACGATCTAGAGCTGATTCTAACAAAGCTCGGAGTCTGGCCTGCTCTAATCTTGCTTGCGCTCTTTCCCTGTCGAGGTCTGCTTGTTGGTGTTCTCTGTTGCATCTTCTTGCCTCTTCTAGTTGTGCACGAAGCTGGTCTTCTGATCGCATCCAATAATCTTTTTCCTTCTTGAATTGGGCCTTGTCTTTTTCGGATTGCCTATCTTGGCGTTCCTTGTTAGATCTGGCTTCTTCGTTTAATTGTTGGATCTTTTCTTTTGCTTTGCTCAATGCCCTTTCATTTTCCGCAAGAATGGAATCATAATCTTGCATTCTTTCAAAGAGTTTGGCGATGGTTTTTTGATCCTTCCAGCTCTTCTTCGGCGTTTCAGAAGCATTTTTCATTTTTTGAAATCGAGCATGAAGATTTTCATTCTCACAAGCTAGACTCTTTTTCTCGCCTTCGGCTTCTTGTGCTTGCAAATCTTTCTCCAAACTGAGGCTTCTTAGATTTTCTTTTAGGGCATGGATAGTTGCTTTGTACCCTTTTTCTTTTTCTCCCCAGATCAACCGCTCTTGGATTTTATCATTGAAGTTTTGAACATGGGGTCTTTTTGTTGGCCTTTTTAGCTCAGGTTCTGGTACATCATCCACGCGAGATCGTTTTTCAAACCACCTTGCATATCCAGGATTTATCTCACCCTTTGTAGCGTCTGGGACTTGAGTATCACTTTTCAAGTATCGGCACCCATTCCACATCTGCTGAAGTAGAGCCTCGGGAATAGTGGCTTCTGGGTGTAATTCGATTACTTGCACACTCAAATCTTCATCATCAGGAACTATTTGATATCTCCCTAGTTGCCTTAAGACTCTTAGTGGTGCATACGGCTGAATGCTTCTTAATCCCAATAGTAGTAGATAACTATTTGAGGTTGACATATGTATTACTTCCCTCATCGGGAACCATCCCAGAGTCCATTCAATTTGATTTGCCGTTAAAGCCTTTAGATGAGATACCCATGCTTCTATCCCTTCTGGAGCTTGATAATTTTTTGTTCTTTCCTCATAGCTCTCGATGCAATTATCATTTTTTGACCCATATTGTATGATCTTGGGCTGTTGTTGGAGATGCTCCATCACCCACATTTGCAACAAAATTTTGCATCCTTCGAAGACCGTTGCTCCTGATTTACATAAAGTCAGAGTCCGATAAATATCTGATAGAATGATGGGGACAAGGGTGTGATTTTCTTTTGTGGTAAGGATTTGCACAACTTTTGCGGTGCGAATATCAATTGTTCGCTCTTTATTTGGGAAGACCATGACTCCTAGAAAAGCCACCATGAAAGCAAATCGACGGTGAATCTGCCAAGTGTCTTTGTTTTGCTTATTAGTAAGGCCTTTTTCATGAATTTCAAACCCATCTGACTTTCCGAACCTTGAATACAAAAAGTTGAAGGAACAACATCCATTGATGACATTGCTTTTCCTGATTTGACTGCTGATGTTCAAAAGACCGAAGAATCGATGTACTGAAGGAGCCTTTGTGAATATCAAGCTTTGATTTCTTAAACTTCCGTCAAAACCAGTATATCCAGCTATCTCCTCTAATGTAGGAGTAAGCTCGAAGTCAGAGAAACGAAAAACATTGTGAACAGGATCCCAGAAAGTTACTAACGCCGCAATCAGATCATCACGGGGTTTAACTTTCATAATGTCCGTGAGATTTCCCAAATGCTTGACGACCCATTTTTGACCGTCTTCGCCTAAATCATACCACCACATTTGAAGCTGACATAGAAATTCTTCCGTACTTGTGGATGAGGGGCTTTGTGTGATGCTCATTTTGTATCTGAAATTTAATTTTGATAAAGTCAAAATTCATTTTTGAAAATTTATACTAAAAAAATAATTTTCGAATTTTTTTTTATTTATTTATTAAATACCTTTATTTCAAGATTTAAAACCCTTTTTTTTCGAAATTTAAAACAACCCATTTTATTCCTTTCTTCTTACCATGATTTTATTTAAGCTGGTCAACAAGCATGTTCGAGGCAAATGAATGCACAAGTAACAAGTAGGATGCATCATGATGGTCCTTTTATTTTGGGTTCACCTGTCCTAGACAGACCCAACCCCTGTGTTGAGTCTCCAAGGCCAAATGCATATGATGCAAATATTCGTTCCTACTAGGGATCCGGTACATGGCTGAGTTATTCTAAGTGTAAAACCTTAGGTTGATTGTTCTAAACCTGGCTTACCCAAACGGACAGTTTGAGCCGAAGCGGGGGCAACGTACCGGGAGCACGAAAGTCTGCCCGGCCTAGTTACTTGTCCCAACTCCGTCTTATTTGGTACGACTTTAACAGAAAGGTGGGTCACGCGCACGTGTACACCATAAATTCAGAAGACTCAGAAAGAAGGGGGTTTCGTAGCAGTTGTATATATTCACAATTCAAATAATATTAAAGCGGTAAACAGCAACATTTAGCATATTAGCATATAAACAGTTGAAAATCTCATAGTAAATAAAGCCAATTAACACAGATATTTTAAGCTCGAATTCTTTAAACTCTGAACCAATGGTTCTGGGTTACAGTTCACTTTGTCCCCAGCAGAGTCGCCATAGCTGTCGCACCTCCTTTTTGCCGCGCCCGCGGGGCGCGTGGGGAGTTTTCTCCAATTGAAGGACAGTCGAAACAGGATTTATTTAATTATTTAAGAGTCGCCACCTGGGATTTTTAAGGCGTTCCAAGTCACCAATTTCAATCCCTGAATCGAGGAGAATATGACTCTGTTTATTATTCTGCGAACCAGAAATCCTGAGTAAGGAATTCTGTTAATCCAGAAGAAGGTGTTAGGCATTTCCGAATTCCGTGGTTCTAGCACGGTCGCTTAACTGTTTTTATTATTGGCTTAATTATCTTGATTTTATTAAATATATTGATGTTACATGATTTTTGCTACCGCTTATACTTACTGTGATTGAGGACCCTTCTTTGAATCGAATTACGCGTACGTATATTCGTGTTTAAAAAAATTGCGGACTTGTGTCACGCGTACGTGTACACAATAACTTTTGATAATATATTTATTAAGCAATCATTTTTCGAAATTGTGTCGAATCAAGAATATTTGTTTTTCTTGAATAGTGAACCGTACATCTCGGGTTTTTATGAAATTGATTTAACGCCTTTGGATAAATCCTTTTATTAAATATTCGTTCGAAATTGCGCGTACGCATAATCCGAATTTTTACTTTTAAAAATATAATCAGGGTACGCGAACGTATCCCTAATTGCGCAAAATATTTGTAATGGTTTAGGGATTTTCCACAAATTGTTTATTATATTCATGTATTTCTTTTATGTGAAAATCATGAGAAACTCCTATTTAGAGGCCTATAAATTCTTTGAAAAGAATTCGCAATCTATTAAAGGTTGTTCGTCGATTATGATTTCCGAATATAAGTTATATTCATTCCAACTATTCAAATTCAAAGAACAGAATAAAAATATGATTAATACTATTTTTAAACAAATATGACATATATATATATATATATATGCCAAAGAATAAATTGCATATGAAACTGAAAATAAATGATTCATAAAGGAAGGAAATATTTTCCGAGAATTTTCATTATTTACTTAATGCAAATTCTATTTCTAATTATCATTGATGTAAAGTGTGGCAATTTATGCTTGTACATCTCTTTTCATTCTCATATACTCGCTTTTAATCTAATAGGCCTAATTATTTGGTCACTTTGTTTTATGAAGGTAAATAAGCATCGAATTTATAGGAAGGGAATTATTATACAAGTTATTTCTACAAAGTTACCTTACATGCAACCTAACTGTTTGGCGTAAACATTCATAACGTTTTAACATCATGACGAACTATACCAACTTACTTTACTCATATGATTATACCTGTCATCATACCATATAATAACTTATACCAATCTAAACAAAATCATATTTGTTACAAGATATTCTACTAATGTAACTTCTTAATCTTTACATTTAGCTAATGGTATTATGGGATGTAATCAATGGCCCATTTTTATGCCTTACTCCCTGTTTTGACAATTCACATATACCTATACCAATGAGATTTCGGAATGGCTAACATTATTACAAAGCTTTATATGAATTTCAAAATAAGACAATTAACTCATAGCTATCAAATTGAATTCACTACTAGTTAACTAACATAAAAATGAAATTAAAACTAATGAACTTGGACAATTGGAAAATAGCATTTCAATTCAAGCTTCATTGATGAGTCATGTTGAATCTCTTTCCAACTTAAAATTTAAAAGACATGTACCTGAAAATGAAGGTGGAAGGAATAAATTTCAGCAGTAGCAGCAGTAACAAACTCAGCCGAATACCAGTATTCCCACAGATTCAAACAATAATAGGATCCGAAGAAAACAAATGCACAGTACAGTTATTTTTTAAAAGATACTTCAGATGTTAACTGAATCAGTGGAGCCAAGAAAGGTTGAACAGATTCAACAAAAGAACAATATTTCAGATTTCAATTTCTTTTCAGTTTCAAATTCCCATTTTTTCTGATTTTTCTGTTTCTGCTGCTGTATATCTGTGTGTGTGTGTGACTGTTCTTTTTGTTCCTTTTCTGTTTCTTCTTCCTCTCCTAAAATCTCTCAAACTCTCTTCTTCTGAAAATGATCCCTATCTCTGAAAACTGACCTCCCTCTCTCTGAAAAACTGATCCTAAAAAAAACTACCCCTATTCTCTAAAAAACTCCCTTCAAAAATGTCTGTCCAGCCCCTGTATTTATACAGGGCTGGTCCTAGGCAATTTAAGTGCTTCTTGGACCCCCTTCTTCTTTTAAAATCAAAAGTTCCATTAAAAACTGCTTTTGAATAAATTAAATGATCCTATCCTGATTTTAAGCAGCCCCATTATCCCTTGTTCCCCATTAGTATCATTAACTAATAGTCATCAGCACACTATCATATTATTTTAATCCCAATAGTACCCCCTTGAAATCCTGATATTATTACTGAAGAATCAGAACCTACTGCAAAACAGATTCTAAAATCTGTATAAACTTAATTATCTTTCTGATTTACAGCTATAACCAATCCTATTAACCTCCTAACACAATTGTATTTGAACAACTTTTGTAAACTTGAATTCAAACTTGACATTACAGCAATATTATACTGAATTCAGAACTAACATCATAACAGCATATTTCTGAAATTATCATAACAATTCAGACTGGACTTAACATTAAACCAAGATCAAACACACACAGGATCATTGTCAATACTGACAATGCCCTGTTCAGAAAACAATACATACACATCATATATTTGAATTTACTGGTTTATTAAACAAGAACTAACTGATTAACAATAACTAATTAACTGGTTATAGTAAAATAATCTATTCAAGAGGCTGTCTCAGTCAACATTTTCAGAAACGAAGATTCGTAATATAACTAATCGACGAACTTAATCGAGTCGATTACACTTACATTATGAACAATCACAACCAACTGAAACAGTTTCATATTTGACCATATAGACGGGCATGAGACAAAGGTGACAGAATTAATCAAATAAAATCATGAAAAATTAACAAGCTATTAAGACAAACAACAATACATGTAGAATACACAAAATAATAGAAAAAATACCTTTGAATCTTCAATTTTAATCCGACTCGAACTCAACTTGGATTTGGATTTTTGTTTGAAATCAAACAGACCTTAGTCGAAGTATTTTCCACTGAAAATACTTCGACTAAGGTCGATTGAACCTCAATCTTTACTTAATCTGAACAGAATCCGAAAGTTTGGTATTTTTAGGGTTCTTAAAAATTCGATTTGGGATTTAACCATTTCTGGTCAGATTCGAGAAGAACCAAACATGACACAAGGGTGAGGGTAGCCTAGGGGTCATTTGGTGTCAGCTTAAAACAAATCTGAGCTTGTTCTTGTTTGGTCCGAATCTTCAAAAGAAGATTCGAGAAGCTCGGAACTGATTCGAGCCAAACAAACAACAGATCCATACTCAGGATGACTAGGGGAAGCTATGGTGTTAACTAGGTGCTGTTTGGTTTAGATCTGAACTTGGCTCGAATCTTCAAATGAAGATTCGAGAACCTTCAGGGAGATTCGAACCAAGCAGATAACATATTTGGATAGAGGAGGTTCAGGGGGTTCTGGGGTGTTAAGGTGGTGACCGGCGGCGTTGATGCCGCCGGGTTTCAGGCGGTGGGGAATAGGGGCGGCTAGGGTTAAGGGGTTTGGTTTGGAACGATGATGAACATGAGCGGAGGGGGGGTGTTTAGTTAGGGGGCCGGGGTAAGGCTTGGGACTTATATAGGGGTGGGGTGGATTGGTATTGTCCGTCCGATCAAGTAAGATGAATGGCCAGGATCAATCCACTAATCCAAACGACGTCGTTTGGTTTAATGTTAGGGTCGGACTGAGTCGGGTCACTGGGTCGGGTAAGGATTACGGGTTAGGGTGATGAGATCTCAACCGTTGGATGGATTGAATCAAACGGCCCTTGATGAAGGGTGATGAAACGTCGTCGTTTCGATTTGTTTGAATTGGACCGGACATGGGGTTGTTGGGATTGGGCTGTGAAGGGGATTTAATTGATTTGGGCCTGGATTTTAATCCAGGTCCAAATCTTACAACTTGTATACATTTTTTATTTTCTGATTTTATTAATTAATAAAATCCTAAAAAAAATAAAAATAAAATTATCATTACAATAATATTAACTATAATATAATTTTAACTTCACAAAAATATATTAATTACTCTATAACAACTATTTAACACATAGACAAAACATCAATCACACAATGAAACATTTGAAATAGAACCAATGCATATTTTTGTGATTTTATTTAAATTATCTCTTAAATGCATAATTAAATCCTATATGCATGCAACATGTATTTTATTTTATTTTTCATTTTATTTATGACAAAGTAAACATTTACGGACATAACACAAGTATTTAACACCACGCAAAAATTCAAAAATTACACAGTAAAAGGAATTTATTTTATTTTTTGATTTATTTTGGAGTAGTTTTCGTAAGGCAAAAATCACGTGCTCACAACTGTATTCCACCACCAATCTCCTTTGTGGCCCCCATTGTGGCCCGTAGATATCCCTAACACCTCTCTCGCTGCCTTTCTTATACAGTCCGATGTCGTCGACCACATTGTGTTTGCGTCCCCACTACTTCTCCAAGCTCCCATTGCCGATAACCTTCCTTCCAACTCCTTAGCTTTATCCTTAGTTAAGGCGCCCCACCTAATCCTGGGGCGTCCTTGTACTGACCTCTTCTTCCTCCTTATCCTAATACAAATGTCCATCACCAAAAGCCTATGCTGCGTTGAGAGGGTCTCACCTGGGATAACCTTGCAGTCCTCGCACAACCTTCTGTCGCATCTCCTGAGGAGGAGATAGTCAATCTGAGTCTTCGCCACCGAACTTTGGTAAGTAACCAAATGTTCATCCCGCTTCGTAAAACTCGAGTTCGCAATGACTAGATCCAAAGCCTTAGCAAAGTCCAACAGCGAAATGCCCCCTCCGTTCTGCTCCCCGAAACCAAAGCCGCCATGCACCTCAGTGTACATACCTGCAGATGATTAACGAGGCAACCAAAAGGCGTATTATTAGATATATGTACTCTTTTTCCTTCTCTAGAATTTTTTTCCTGCTGGATTTTATTTAGTTAAGGTTTTAACGAGGCATATTATCTGTTGAATAGACATTCAAAGGGGAGTGTTATAAATAGAATTTTATTTATGGTGAATGTCTATATTTAGAGAGATTCTAGGGTTCATACTTAGTGGCTAAGTCAGCCTCTCCCTATAAATAGAGGGTTCTATTCTATTGTAATTCATCCTAAAATCAATAAGAATTCTCTCTCCCTCTCTCTTTCTCTGTAATATTGTTCTTGTCCTTTTATTGTTTCATAACATTCACGAAATTCTTAATAGTTAAGCATTACTTGTTTGCTAGTACACTAAGGGGTCGTTTGGTATTAGGTATAAGAAGGTATAGTGCTGGTATAAAATTTAATACCACCTTAATACTTCGTTTGGTTAGCAAACTAGGTATAAGTTATCTCAAGATTAAAATTAACACCGATATAACTTATACCTTATAGAGAGTGGGGTAATTAGCATCGGTATAACTTATACATTCTTCTTACAAATTATGCAATTATCATATTTAATACAACATACCAAACAATAGATAAAAAACAATTCCAGCATAACTAATTCCAACATAACTTATCCCAGCATAACTTGGCATAAGCCGTATTCAAACCAAACAATCCCTAAGGGGTTATTTGGTTACTGGTTAAAGTTATATATATATATATATATATATATATATATATATATATATATATATTAGTAATATTAGGATTAGTTATAGAGGAATTAATTATGCAGGGTTTAGTTATTCCTTTTCTTAGTTTTCCTTTTCCTCTTTAAGGAAACAAAATTTTCTGATTGACTTCAGTTTGGTCATTGATCTTTAACAAAGTTCTCATTCCACTTGCATTATATTTCTTACTGAGGAAGGAATTTTATATATATATATATATATATATATATATATATATATATATATATATATATATATATATATATACATGAGTGTAATAATAAAAAGCTCATATGTGCCTCCTACACGAAGTATTTGCATAATAATTTTGGAGGACGCACTTCAAGAAATAAACACCCTATATATAAAGTACGGAAAAAAATAGCCAATTTTGTTCTTGAATTATTCGAAATGAGATAAGTTTACTCTTCAATCGATTTTTGGCACATTAATATGTATATGTGGTTAGTCATATAGTATAAGAACTTATAATTTGTCTCAACTCTTAAAGAAAGAAAAAAAGTTCTTTTTTTTTTTCGAATTGAACTTGAAAAAGAAAAATCAGGTGATCTTTCTCGTAAAGTTGATTAGCTATCGGATATGAATTAATTGAAGGATCTCTTGACATTTGACAACTTATCACAATATCTTTTTAAGAAAAAGTAATCTGAATTGGATCCCCCACCCAACCCCGAATAAAAACGTTGGACATAAAAGAAAGAAATAGCATTCAAGCGAATCAAGTATTTTTGACATGTAGCATAAATACATAAAAAAAATTGATACTAATATATTAATAAATTAAAATTGAATCTATCAAATTTAAAAAAGGCAGCCCGGTGTACTAAGCTTCCGTTATATGCGGGATTCGGGGAAGGGCCGGACCTCACGGGTCTATTGTACGCAACATTACCCTACATTTCTGCAAGAGGTTGTTTTCACGACTCGAACTTGTGACACATGACAATAACTTTACCAATTATGTCAAGACTCCTTCTAAACTATCAAATTTAAATCTCTTCCTTTAACATTATTCCTATTTCCTAGTCATTGTTAGACAACATTTTGTGACTTTCTAGAAACAATAGATAAATAAGTCAGTCTCACATACCTAAATAAAGTAAGAATAAACGAAGTATTTGTCATCTTTTTTTTCTTTTTCCACCGAAGTATTTCTTATCTAGCTGTTTAAAATTTTAATTAGACGAAACTATAAACGCTTCAATAATATAATTAGACTCCGTAATAGGTAAGGGTTATAGGTTCGAATCTTATTAATATTGTTAGCATAATTCAATATAGTCAAGTCTCACTATGTTCGCATATGTTTGGATAATTAATAAGCAACAACTTTACTTGTGCATGCAGTCAACCTGTAAACTTCATCGCTTACGCATAAATCCATTCTTGCTAAATTTTTCTAAATTTTTTTTATCAATATTCAAAGGGAGGTGCCATGGTGCAAGCAGTCAACCTGCTTGCTGATGACATAGTTCTAATTGACGAGACACGAGGTGGCGTCAACGAGAGGCTAGAGGTTTGGAGATATGCCCTTGAGTCTACAGGTTTCAAGTTGAGCAGGACGAAGACGGAATACCTCGAGTGCAAATTTGGGGTTGAGCCAACGGAAGCTGGAGTAGACGTGAGGCTTGACTCTCAAGTCATTCCCAAGAGGG
Organism: Nicotiana sylvestris; assembly: GCF_000393655.2. Lineage (NCBI taxonomy): Eukaryota > Viridiplantae > Streptophyta > Magnoliopsida > Solanales > Solanaceae > Nicotiana > Nicotiana sylvestris. The sequence continues at coordinate 11,168,150 of NC_091060.1, forward strand.
ATAGTTTCAAGTACCTTGGGTCGGTTATTTAGGGGATCGGGGAGATCGACGAGGATGTCACACACCGTATAGGGGTGGGGTGGATGAAGTGGAGGTTAGCGTCGGGAGTCCTGTGTGACAAGAAAGTGCCACCGTTACTAAAAGGTAAGTTTTATAGAGCAGTGGTTAGGCCTGCCATGTTGTATGGGACTGAGTATTGGCCGGTTAAGAACCCACACATCCAGAAGATGAAAGTAGCAGAGATGAGGATGTTGAGGTGGATGTGCGGGCGTACAAGAATGGATAAGAATAGGAATGAAGATATTCGAGAGAAGGTGGGCGTGGCCCTAGAGGCGGATGCAGTGTGAGAGTTACGGGTTCAATTGAACCCATAACTTTCGACGCGGAATAGTAATTTATGTGTAAAATTATTAAAATTGCAAAAATAATAGATTTGAACCCATAACTTTAAATATATAATTGGCTCAACGTTTAAAAATTGAACCCATAGAATTTAAATCTTGGATCCGCCTCTGCGTGGCCCCCATGAAGGACAAGATGCGAGAAGTAAGACTCGGATGGTTTGGGCACATTAAGAGGAGGAGCACCGATGCACCGGTGAGAAGGTGTGAGCGATTGGCTGTGGTGGGCACGAGGAGAGGTAGAGGGCGACCTAAGAAGAATTGGGGAGAGGTGATCAGGCAGGACATGGCGCGACTTAGGATTACTGAGGACATGACCCTTGACAGAGAATTGTGGAGGTCGAGCATTAAGGTTGTAGGTTAGGGGAAGTTGTGAATATTTATACAGCGCACTAGAGTGAGACTAGCCAGTTAAGAGTTAATCTGCTGGTTATTATTATACCTTCCATCTATTTCGTATTTCTTATATTGTTGTTATTTTATTAAGATTCTATTGATGGTACTAATATATCGTCTCTTGTTGCTTTCTTGAGCCGAAGATTTCCTGGAAACAACCTCTCTGCCCCTCAGGGTAGGGGTAAGATCTGCATACATATTACCCTCTCCAGATCCCACTTGTAGAATTATACTGGGTCGTTGTTGTTGTTGTTGTTGTTTTTTTATCAATAGTATATGATATTATATCATATATATAATTTAATCTCCTATAGACAGGTTGAAGTAAATTTTGACTTCTCTTCCTTCTTTATTTTTTAAGGAGAAAAAAGAAGTAGATCTCTATGTCTAGAAGTCTTTAACAGAAAATAATTTTAAATTAACGCTGCATCAGCGGTGGTTAATCTCAAAGTCATCGTCCTCAAATGTCAGCACTTATTGTAACAATTAAATCTTCAATCATGGAGGAGGCTTCTTTTAATTGTTTAAGTCAGCCCCCCCTCCCCCCTCAAAAAAAAAATTAAATGTATTAAAAATGTCAATTGTGATTGTTGAATGTTACTTAAGTTGTAGAATTACGTACGGAATTTGATTAGGGTTTCTTTTATCCTTTTGGAATATAGGTAAAAAGATTAATTTAATATGTCGACTAATTCAGAATACAACACATGAGGCTTATCGAAGAGAAAGTTTCACGCCCCAAACCTGATGAGGTATGATCGACACTCAGTGCCATACTCGGCCCGAGCGTATCACTCTGTAATTTTGGATTCTGGAGAGGTAACCCTCAACTTAAGCCGATGAAGCCATATTCTGAATCATCTGAAAATAACGTCTCTCTCATTTGTGGGATAAACATACCCAAAAGCTCATCTATATATATATAACTGTGGAGGCTGACGAGGCCGCCATGAACATCTACTGATATACAAACTATACAGGACTTGTCTACAAGACTCTAGAGATAACTGAATTGTACCATGGTCGGGACAGGGCCTCGACCTACCCATCAAACCTGTATATATATCAAATGGACTCCAAGGTCTAAACCTAGCAACTCCGAGGAAGTGGAGCTTACCAACCAAGTTAATGTTTGACTCTTTCTACTGGGAGGGTCTCACCAACTGTCAATGAGGACCTGCAAGCATGAAATGCAGCGTCCCCGGCAAAAGGGACGTCAGTACGAAATAATATACCGAGTATGTGAAGAGACAGGATAACTGAAAGTTGAAACTGAACTGATAATATAATAACTGAAAGTAACTGGAAGTCAAAGATAATCTGAAGATATGCTTACATACTAATACTGGCTCAACTCTCTCAATATAGTAAGTAAAATAGTTATCTGGCCTTATAAGGCTCGGTATGTGTAATTGCTCTGCCGTAGTAGGCTCGCTCAAAGGCGCTCGACCACAGTAGGCTCGGTATATAACTCACCATTTGATCAGAGGTTGCCCAATAGGGGCTTGCCCATCAATTATAGCTCGATGATGGTGAAAACACTGTAATACTGTATATATATATAGACTCTTTGCTCTCTTGGCTGACAGAAGACAAAACTAAACTGAATACGAAGTCTCGATAAGGGAGAATGCTATAACTTATGAGAATAGGAAAATGCACATAAATTCAGGAATATGAATTTCTCTTTATGTCTCGTTATCAAACACATGTAGTTACTGGATCATGCCAAAATGAATGAAAGGTTTAGTCTTCACATACCTTAACTTCGTTGAGTCCTTAATACCTTCTATGCAATTCTTCAAACAACTCAACTCAATTTACCACAACATAAGGAGATTCAAAATCAGTGTTGAGTAAAGGCTAAGTCCGCAATATAAACTAGTAGCTTGTTTACGTAAATTTGGGCAGCATCTCCCATGTAACAAGGCTCTCCTCCAATACCATAGACCAACGACACCAAGAACAAAACAATAACAACATGTATGCATCATTTTCCAACTTTCTCTCTATTACAATATATCACAAAACAGTCTGCACACCCTAATCACTTCATACATAAAACGGCAACAAAAGTAGTGTCAAACAACCTAAAAAAAATAATGACAAACAACCAGCACACCATTCCGTCATTATGTATTATTTTACCACACCTTTTCTCCTCTAAAACTCCATAAAACATCAGCATAAGAGGCCAACACGAAACAACCCACAAACAGTCCACTACAAGTCAAATAACTCGAACTCACAGTTTTCGATCACCGTCCTATGAGTTCTAACTATTAGGAAACGAATTTATCAACCTTCCTTGATATTTAAACACTTAAATACAGATATTAGACGTTTCCTAACTATGAAGTACATTCCAAAACTCGAACTACAAAGAAAAAAGAGAGGCGGTATAATGATACTTACGTTGTGGGGATCATTTTGATGTTATCGCTTTTCGATTTTGTGCTCAGGATGATAATCTTCTTTGAAACCCTAGAAGAGAGCTTAAGGATATGTTTATGGGTGTTCTCTGGTCGTGTTATACTGAAAAATGAAGAGAAAGCCGACCTAAGACACATATATATCAACTTTGAAAAAGCCAAAGAGGTGCTAGCTTGGCACCCTAGCATTGGCCCATCTTTCGACGCTTATATCTTTTTACCTGGATGTTGTATGAACAAACGGTTAAGAGCATTGGAAACTACATTCCAAGAAATTCAATTTGGTATATAATATGTCCCAAAAGACCTCATATAAAATACGAAATGTACTGCTCAAAAAGCTTTAATGACGCATCTACTTGTCACCTATGCAGTCTACGCAGTCTCGCGAAACTGTAAATATATCTCTACTCCTATGTCGTATAGATGAACGGTTTAATGTGTTAGAAAATAGACTCGTAGATCTTTAATTTGGTAGGTAGATAATACCCTAATTCCAAGTATATTGGGAGAAAAGCTCAACTACATTTGACCTAAGTTTCAACACATTTATGAATGTAACTTGTGATGACCTTTTTCAACTTTTGTTCCACAACTCGCTTGGCTTCAAATCATAACACATGTCTATCATACGACTAAAATAACTCATAACATAATCTCCTTATAATTTTAAACACCCTATTCTCACCCCAAAAGTACATGTTATAACATTCCCAACTTGTCGATTTTCGACAAAACTCATTTTCTTCAATTCGTTTAGCTTCAAAACCTTCCAACCCTTTTGGTACTTGGTATTCATGATCTTAAATATTTGTAACTTACATGGTAACATGATTAACTTACTTTATGTACTTTCAAAGATGATCTCATTTATGAACTTACATCAATTGACTTAAGACGTACTCTTACGTACGAAAATATGGGGTGTAACAGAAAGTACTTCCTATTAACGTTTTTTCATATCTAGAGTTCGAACTCGTAAATCTCTAATTAAAAAAAAATCATTATACCATATTTCTTGACGGTGATTAGAGTTCCAAATTGGGTCATCTCCATACCAGAAAAAAATTTCTACAGTCTACTATAGTCGTTATATAAGTCTATGTTGAGCACTATTAATATATTTAGAATGCAAGTGTAACATATTCTTTTCCTTTTTTACTTACTTTTTCTTTTTTAGGTGGGAGGGGGTGGGGTCTCAAATAAGAGTTCTTAAAAAATTTGGTTGCAGGCTTGTATCATGTTCATTTTCCACATTACATACTATAATGATAGTGTGTGATCTTTTATATGATTAGTACTACTATAATTTAATCTATTACAACAGAATGTTTAACATAAATTTATTTATATTTCCTTTATAAATTACGTATATAATTGTATATATATTTTTACACTGCTAGTTCACTGAATTTAAATATTTTTTTCGTGAAGGCAGCTACTTTGTTTATTTCCTTGAATATTTTTGACATGCATATCTAACAAATAAGTGAATAACCATAAAAGGTTGAAACTTGAAATTTTCTATTCTTAACCAGAATTTTTGTGTTCGAATCTTAAACTTTTCCAGAGAATTCAGATTAATCTTTAAAGTGGATATCCATCGAAAAGCAGATATGGATTGCAAAGTTCTCTTATTACTACTATACTTTTTCACCAAAAAAATAAAGCAATGCATCCCTCAAAAAGAAAAAGAAAAAATTAAAGAAAAGACCTAATATAATCTTTAAAGTCCTAATAGTAATGCAACTTTTAGACCAGCAGTATTTATCTTCCAAAAGTAAAAAAGAAAAGTACAATAATCCTTAAAGCCCTCACAATTACCAACTTTAATTGACACCAACGGTTAGCAAAATGACAAGAATGACCAACTGTAAAGCATGAGACTTAACACTAAAGATGATTGTGAACGAATATGATAACTTCATCATTAACCAGAGGTTTCGATTTAAGTTTTGCAAACGAAAAAAAATTCTGATAAGGAGCATTTCTTTTTTTAAGGAAAACTTTGGAACAACGATAATATTATCACTGTGTAACCTATAGGTCAGGGGTTGAGCTGTAAAAGCAGACACTAATGCTTGCAAATTAGGGTAGGTTATCTACATCACACCCCTGGGGGTGCGACTCTCGAACCTTGCGTGAATACTGAATGGTTTGTGCATCAGGTTTATAATTCCTTTAAGAATGGGAGCCTTGGAACAACGATAACATTGTCACCGTGTGACCTATAGGTCAGGGGTTCAAGATATTAGGGTAGACTATCTACATTACACCCTTAGGGGTACGACCCTCGAACCTTGCGTGAATATGCGATGTTTTGTGCACCGGATGCCCCAATTTTCGTTTCTTCCTCTAATGAGTTATACGTGACATAAATTCGGATTAATTGAAACTTCAATACAAATACCGGACACACAAAAAAAAAGAGAAGACTTACCAACATATTATCCTCTTGATGAGTCCATTGCCTTTTTAAGTTTTTCTTTAATCTTTTCTAGTGCGCTGCGTAGATTTGAGTGAAATATGCAGTCTTTTCTCAGCCCCTTTTCTCTCATAAAGTGAAACAGTATTTTCTGATTACTTCATTCTGGTTTGATCCTTTTAAGAAAGAACCAACAGATTCTCATTTCACTTGAATTGAATTTCTTATTGAAAATGGAAAATTCTAAAAGTTTATTATATGTGGTGCAGAATGCAATAATAAAAAGCTTGCGCACTCTTGCACGAACTAAGTAATTGTATAATAATCAAACTTCTTGATTAAGATATAACGAGGGAGCCTACGTATGGAAGAGTACGTGCACTACGACTTATGTAGTTGATCGAATCACATCTAATTTCATTCGGATTTAATAATTTGTACTATGAATAGACCGAGCGGATGCACTCTCTACTTTCAACTCGAATTTTCTAAATATAGAAAAACTTAAAATATATTACATTTTTATTATGTAGAATGAGAGTAATGAAATTTTAAAATTTTGAACTTGCGCGGTTAGGTGATCTATTAAGAACGTGTAACTCAAATTTTGCAAATATTACACTAGATGTATTTCCTTTAAAAAAAATTCTGAATTTTCAGCTAAATTAAACACATCCTATACATATGTGGTTGAATTAATACATGGATTTCCAAATGTATGTATTCTGGTGACAGAAAAACGAAGTTATCAAACAAAGAAAATGAAAGCGCCATTTAATATTGACTATTCAAGAATAGAATAATTCTCAAAAATATCTTCTTTTTCTGTTCTCACTTAAATCATCTATTCTTATTATTTTTTATATGTAAAAGGAAAGAAAATATTTTAGTGCTACCCTCATAAATTTAACAAAATAAAGAGTTAGTATTTAAAGCGAGCTATATACTCTTATATTAATTTATTATAGTTAGGTCGTAACAATGTATTTGAGCAATAGATTTCATTATTAGCTTAATCACTTTGACTAAATTTGTTCTAGACCATCCTTCAACTGACACGTGTCAATGAATTACCAGCTTATATTATACGCCACACTCCTAGTCATCACTCTTACACCTCTTTTCCTATTTTACCCTCCACTCTTATTATTATTCTCTCTATATCCCTTCTCCTTATATTTGTCTCCTTCCCCCATTCATTCCACCCCCAATCTCTCTCTCTCTCTCTCTCTCTCTCAATATTCTCTCGTTTTCAAAATATCGCTCTAAACTTCCCTTGTTCGAATTAATTTTGTTGCAATTGTGGGATCTGAAACTGGGTTTGGACCAAATCCGTTTTTGAGTTTGTTGACTTTTTCTGAGTTTTGAAGTGTAGAGATTTTTCGATGTCTTCAACGTATTGGTGTTATAGATGCAACAGATTTTACAGAGTATACAACGAGGATTCAGTTACATGCCCCGATTGTAACACCGGATTCGTCGAAGAAGTCGAGGCTCCCACCCGATCCTCTCTCTCCGGGTCCCGCCGACGCCGTTTCCCGGCGCCGCGTAACTCCGATCAGTCTCCAGGAACGGGTCCTATTTCCGGGACGGGTCATGGTTCTGGGTCAAGTCCAGGTCTTCGCCGGAACCGGAGGAATGGAGGCGGTGATCGGTCACCGTTTAATCCCGTCATCGTCCTTCGTGGCGGAGGAGGGGGTGGAGGAGGTGGAGGAGGAGGGGGAGGGGCGTTTGAACTATATTATGATGATGGAGCTGGGTCGGGCTTAAGACCCTTACCGGCTACTATGTCGGAGTTTTTACTCGGGTCGGGTTTTGACAGGCTGTTGGATCAGCTTGCTCAAATTGAAGCCAATGGTATTGGAAGAATGGAGAATCCACCAGCTTCAAAAGCAGCAATAGAATCATTGCCCACAATTGAGATACTTAATGACCATATTGCCACTGAATCATACTGCGCAGTATGTAAGGAGCCATTCGAGTTAGGTACCGAGGCACGGGAAATGCCATGTAAGCATTTGTACCATTCCGATTGCATACTCCCATGGCTCTCATTGCGCAATTCGTGCCCCGTCTGTAGGCACGAATTGCCCACTGAGTCACGGGACGTTGTCGATTCGAACGAACAGAATGTTGTAGTAGGAAATGAAGAGGCAGTGGAGGAGGAAGCTGTTGGATTGACGATATGGAGATTACCTGGTGGTGGTTTTGCTGTTGGGAGGTTAGGAGGGAGGAGGGGTGGGGGGGAGAGAGCACTTCCTGTTGTGTACACTGAAATGGATGGTGGGTTTAATAATAGTAGTAATAATAATAATGGAGTTACAAGGAGGATTTTGTGGGGCTCTAGAGGGAGCGAATCGCGGAGAAATGGTGGATTGAGGAGGTTTTTTGGCAACTTGTTTGCGTGTTTTGGTGGTGGTGGTGGTGGTGGTGGTGGTGGTGGTTCTTCTTCAAGGTCTAGTTCCACTAGTTCAGATTCTAGGATAATAAATCGAAGCGGGAGTAGTTCAATGTCGTCTGTGTTTTTAGCTACGGCAAGGAGGCGTAGAGGTTGGGGTTTTGAAGGTAATAATGGAGTTAGAAGATGGTAAGTTGCCCCTATGGGAACTAACCTAGTATTTAAGTGGAGAAGGATAGGGGCAGGACCATCATTCCCGAGTTTTGAAAGCTGTGGTTGGTCCTAAGGGTTGGCCGCAGACCGATTTCTTGGCCATAAAGAAAAAAAAGATGGTAACTTGAATACTGGTGGGACGATAAGCTTCGTCATTGTAAATAACTGGATGTGAATGTTGGCTCTTTAATGGCACGCAAGAATTAATTTTTGATATTTATTAAGGTGATATTTATGAAGATGCTATAGCAGGGGAGATGACACTGGAATATTAGTGCAAGAATTGGCTCCTGGAACTAAGGTAGACTGCCTCAACTCTCAAGTACCAAATGTGCCTTTTAACTTAAAGAGTGCCCACAATGTAATTCTTTCTTGTATTCTCTTGTTTTTTCGTTTTTAAGCTTTTAGTTTAAGTTTAAATTCAGCCCCCTTTGTTCCAATAGTCTATTGAAACTTATGAAGCTTACATGAATTCTGAGTTTCTTGTATCTGGACTTCTTCACTTTTTATTGGAAATTCAGGTATGTCCCACAATAGGGGACCCTGCATTTAGTCTTGGCTTGTTAGTTAAAGACTTCCTTTTGATCATGTAATTAAATTGTTCATCGAAGATTATAAATAGCAAACTGTTTCCTTATATTGGAATCTATTTGTTCTTTTCATTTTGATGTCATTAATAGAAGTTTGAAAGCTACATTGTTAGTTGTTTTGTTCGGAGGAATGAGGATGGACATGTACATATGCATAATATGATAAATGGTGAACGTTGATATTCTGTGTTTCAGTTCGCGAGTTATGTTTTTAAAGTGGAGTTTATTCATCGGGGATAAACTTGTGTAAACACCAGTTGCAGTAGGGGAAGGTGAAGTGAGGTCACAATAGCAGGCCATGTTAAAATATAGCAAAATGCTGATGGAAGCATAAAGTACCGGCTTTACTGATACATGAATTTGCTTTTTGAAGTTATAGGTTTTGCATAAGCTAAAAAAGCAATTTTAGTTGATAAAATGGGCCTATGGCTTAAGGTGGTAGTCTTGATTCTTGGCAAAGTGGGAACTAGTAACTTGTTGATGGGTGAACCTAATAATCCATCTGCAGATAACAAAGCCTTCCAATGGTGAAATATATGCTGGTCCAGTAGAGTAGTAGCTCCAATCTTTTTGGGGTAGATGAATTTGTAGACTTGTAAGGAATGAGGAAATTTCAGATAGAGGACTGATATTAGCCTCAATCCTTCTGTTATGAATTATAAGTAGGCCTGGTTATCATTTAGATTACTTATTAAAAGAGAAATAGGCAAGTTGCGAGAGACCAAGCAGGCATTATATTAGGTGGGACCTACAATATAGCCTGGTGGATTCCCATTTGCAGAGTTCGGGTAACTCTGTACAGGTGGGAGATAGCAGTACCCGATGGAATAGTGCATAAGCTGGCTGGGAAATCACTGTCGCTAAAAAGAAAATATTCCGGCGATTGTTCAGTCAATTTCCCTGCCTGCTAAGGAGAAGAAAAATCTCTTGTTCCAAGCGGCAGCTACTTGATGGATATTAATAGAGCAAGTTGATAGATTTTATTAGGGTAGGAGCTGTAGTTGTCTGGTGGGGCAGTGGTTATAGTTTGGTGCAGCTTCCCTGCCTGCTAAGGAGAAGAAATAGTTCTTGTTTTCAGTGAAGAGTATTTGATGGATTTTAAAGTGATCCCATTAGGAATAGTGGCCCTGAGTTTTATACTAATTTGTAATGAGTCTAATGACAGGGTATTTGGGACATCCTAATCAGATTTGACTTTGAAAGCTTTTCAATTGCTACTGAATTTCCATAGTGACCTGCTGCTTAGCTCAACTCTGTGGTCTCTCCATTGTCTTTTATATAATATATATTATTGGTGATTAGTCACATTCTACTTTGTTCATTTTCTTAAGGTGGTGGTAGGTTGCATGTATGGCTGGATAATGGACCATGAGCAGCGGATCCTTTGGTAGTTATAAACTCAAACCAACAAGTGGATCTATAGCATATTATTCTTCACTTATGATACATCTGGGCAGAAATGAGTCTGCAAAAGATAGTTTGTTTGACAGGGTGCTTCGATTAGGCCCATTTTTGGGTGTAGATACTGTCTATTAATATAGTGTGCCTTCCCGTTTCTAGTTAATATTTTTATTTTTTAAATAACCGTGGTGTTCGAGCCAGCTTGCGTGCACCTCAACTAATTTCACGGGATACTCTTGGGTAGAAGGATACCTGCTACCTTCTAGCAATAAAGGTATCGGATGATGCTGTCCACCAAGGATTGGACAGATGGAAAGAAATCACCTAGTATTTTTACTTCCGTTGGGATTTGTTCATTGACCACTAGGCCATACCCTTGGGTGTTTATAGTTATTGTGGAATTTGGAAATTCATTTTCTTGTCTTAGTCCTGGCGTGGTATCTATGCTTGTTCATCCAATGTGTTATCTTTGCTTGGTCATCCATGCCATGACAAGAAATTGAGCTCTTTTTGGACATTTACAGCTTTGCTTTTGTCCATTAAAAGGAATCTAAGGGCTATCCCTCCCTATTGAATCTGTCTCTTTTGGGTGAAACATAAGTGGCTATTTGACAGCTTAATATTTTGGACCACTACTTGGCTTGTTACAAGTTTTAGGTTGAGGTAAACCTAAGAAAGTTATTTTACTTGACATATTTGGCATATAGCATATGGGGTCATCTAGTCAGAGTGGAATTGTAACATGTTGGTGTGATAATCTAATAATACACCTGCAGATAAAAAGGTTTCTGAAGGTGAAAGGACTGGTTTCAAGAGTTACTTGTAGCCATAAACTCTTGGTTGAGATTCTGTAGAGCTGGTCTGTTTAGTGACAAGAACCTCAGAAAAGAAGACAGGTGTTAGCAGGAAACTTTCTTGCTAAGAAATTAGAATGTTAAAAGTGGTGATTATCATTAAAAGATTAGGAAAAGAGAGCAGTTACAACATTTTATTAAGATGGGACCTAATAGTCTGGTGGGGCTGTGACTAATTTTTTGGTGCATTTCCCTGTCTGCTAAGGTGAAGAAATAGTTCTTGTTTTAAGCGAAAAATACGTGATTTGTACAAGTTTTTAAAGTGATTGCATTAGGCTGTGGTGGTGGGGATTTGAGTTTTATAGTACTATAATTTCTTATGACAGGTTATGTGGGACTTCCTAATCAGACTTGACTTGGAAAGTTTTTGTAACTGAATTTCCATATTTGAGGGACCTTGTATCTGTTGTTTAGCTCAATTATTATGTGGTCTTTCCTTTGTCCTAATGCATATATTATATAATGGGTGGTTAACCACGTTCTTAGTTTTGTTCATATTCTAAAGATTGATGACATGGTAGGTCTGATGTATGGCTGGATTTGGACCCTGAGCTGTGGACCCTTTGATTAATGGGGCACAAATGAGGCTATTAAAAGATTGATAGTATCAAATTCTTGAAGAAGAAGCATATGCAGGATATCTTTAAGCATTTGGTTATATTTCTGCTCAAATTCAAAAGCTGTTTGTTCGATGCTTTTTACACTGTTGTGTCCTATGATCTCATCTTCTTGATATATATGGGAAGGGGAATATAAGGTGCAAATCTTTCCTTGTATATTGTTACTATCAATTGCATGGTTGCCATGGCATTTAAATCTATTTTTGGACCTATTTTTGGATGTTAATGTTTAGGTTTTTTTTTTTTTTGTGGTTTCCCACCCGGTATCCGGTACCCGCCTTGGAGCTCGATTATATCCGGACTCGCTCTGCGTAGGGCTCCATTCAGGGGGAGCGCTCCCTACCAAGTATTTTTCCATACGCAGAGTTCGAATCCGAGACATATGGTTAAGGGAATGTTTAGGTTCTCTTGTAGTTAAAGGTGCAAATTTGTGCTACCTCTTGAGCTAATGTTTATAGTGTTGTATTCCAGTCAATTGAGTTTTGAATGTTGTGGTAGCAACTTTAGTCTTACAAATAGCTGACAAGAATAAACAGAAAAAGTAGATAATAGACATAACGCATACTCTCTTTATTTATCCCTTTTCTTTCTCAAAAAAATAACGCAAAATATCTGAATATTCTAGGCGCCATTGTCAAAAGAATTTGTTCTTCAGCCTGGTTGGATTGGATTTTTATTTTGTTCGAATATTTTTGGGAAAATACTACATCTGAAGCTTGCAGTTAATATTTTATCACTTAGCTCACACTTGGTTTTTATTCTAAATCAAATAATTAAATCTTAATCATTATAGATTTAAGTGATAATACATTGTTCAGGAGTGTCTACACAGACTACTAGCTTAGCAATAGCAAATGGCCGAAAGTATGTACTTTTCTGGCAAAAGAAATTGTATTTTACCAAAGGGTCAGTCAATAATATTTTAAAAATCTTTTGTTTGTAATCTCTGTTTGTTTTGAAGATAATTAAGAATCTAGGGAATGACAAATTATAACTAAAGATTGATATGGTGCCATGTGATTACAACAAATTAGTTTTCTGTTGGACGCTAACAGCTTGGCTTTTGCTATTAAACGGAATCAAAGGGCCTTAAATCTTGGGATTTGTCTCTATTTAATGAACATTTTGGAAGAATAAGTGGCTATTTGGCATCTTAATGAACATTTGGACCACGACTTTACTTCAATGAAACTAGGAAAAAGCTTGCACCAATTGCTCGATAGAATGAAAGTTATCCTCCCGGATCGCACTTGTGAAATTACACTATTGTTGTTGTAGTATAGGTCCATCTAAACCCAATTTTTGTTCAAACACTATACATATTTTAAGAGCTCATTAAATAGGTATACATAATAGAATTTGAACTCAGTGATAGAATTACGAAGTTCAAAATCATAAAATTTAAATCCTAAATCCGCCTTAAGAGAAAGGAGAGAGGAAAATTCACCTGAATGTTGATGAAAGTAATCCCTGGCCTTATACACGCACTAGTGGAGTGGGCCCTTCTACCATATAGGCCCAAGGGAAGGCTATTAGTTGGATTTGTCTGTTCGGACAATGGCATATACTCCATCCGTTTTAATTTATATGAACCTATTCAACTGGACACAGAATATAAGAAAGAAACGAAGACTTTAAAACTTATGATTCTAAACAAACCATACCATTTGTATGCTTGTAATTTTTTTGAAATTTGTAGTGTTAAACAAGCCAAAGTATTTGTCTGGCAATAAAAGCTTCTCATTAAGGGTGAATTGAAAGTTTAAGTTCAATTGTTTCTTAATTCAGAAAGAGATTATTCTTTTTTAAACAAACCGACAAAAGAAAATAAGTCCACGTAAACTTTAACAGAAGAAGTATTACATCCCGTAGATATTTGCACTTTTTGATTGCATGATTATCCTTCTGGGCCAATTAAGAAGGGAAAGTGGGGACTGTACATTTGAGCTGATCATTTCAAATCAAACTGTAGTGTTACGAATTGAAATTTAATGGATTTTGTAACTTTGTTGGCCAATTCGCTCCTTGTTATTGAAATGAGAAAGGAATCATCTGAACTGAGCGCACATTTTCTTCTGATCAATATTAACCTGTGAATAGTCGTAATCTAACTGAGCCACAATGCTAAGACTCATTCACGAGCATTAGACTATAAGCAACATTTAAAATATCCGATTATTTGAGAGCTTTAAAACCATCAATTGATAGCTGAAAATGTGCTCTGTAAAACCGTTAAATAGATTAACCAAATATCCTTCCTGTATAAACTATGGAGAGATGCCAAAAGATTTAACAACTTGAAAGCATAGAAATACTTCTCGATCAAGGAAATGATAAAGCTTACGAATTTAGCATATTTAAACATCTAGATACCATGTCCTATTCGTCGTCTATCAGTATATATAATATAATACATACCGGATTTTACTTTGCTTTGCCCTTTCCTTTTCCTTTCTTTGCTTCAAGTTTGGCTTGGATACGAGCAGCTGCTGCTGCCTTTGCTTCTTCTCTCTTCTTCTTCTCCTCCTCCTTAGCGGCAGCTGCCATTTCTCTTTGCTTCTTTAGCTCCCTGTTTAATACAGTACCGATTGTTTTGTGGAAATTCCATTCAGTTGTTTTTTAAGGATATAAACAAAGGCTCTTACAGAGAATAAACCATGATTTTCAAGCTAATAGCGCAGAGAAAGAGCGAGAACTTACTCCAGCCTAGCCCTTTCATCTGAAACACTGCTGATACTAGAACCTTTACGTGGTCTACAAGCCACGAGCTCCACCTCAAAAACAAGGGTTGCACTGTATTAAGATGTTTCAAAACCAACAATTAGATTACCACTTCAAAAGAACACCGCCCCTACCAGCCCAAAACATTGATTGTGTTGCCATGAATCGACGTCCTCGTACTTCCTTTAACTGTTTAGACTGCCCGAAGGTCCAGGAATTTGGTGACCTAATGACTTGATGAGATGCAAATGTTAAAGAAAATTCTTTTTTTTAAAAAAAAATCAGGTAAAGTAATGCTAAAGAAACAAGTATTTATTTTCTAAAAGAAAACCTGTAGAAATGAAACCTTTATCATTTAATAGTAAAAATAAGTTCTGAATGATGTCCAGGTGTTGAAGGCAATCCACAATACCCTAGACTCCAGCTCCATTTAGTGCAAGCCATTTAGTAGAGAGCTTTATTTTACATGGTTCAAAATATAGGTGGACCTATACCATTCTCCTAATACAGAAACATTATTCTTTCTCCTCCACTTTTGAAAAGAGTATATATGAATGTTGGGATCAGGAGAAAGCGCTTGAGTTCCCTCCTTCAGTACTTCGATTAATAGTTTGCAGGATTTCTAGAATAGGAATATGCTTTTTCTTTAGAGTAAGACGCTTTGCTTGCTTCTTTCGGCCAGCTCAGCGGATGAGTGGCCGTATTCCACACCTCTTTCTCTTACGGCTAGTGCGCTATTTGAGATAGTTGAAAAGGGGTGTAGCGATTGAACTCTATAAGGATAGACGGGGTGATTTCTCACTACAAAGAAAAAGGCTGAGGATTTGAAATAGATAGAAAGGAGTCCAATCTAAGCAAGCGTAGTGGAGGAAAGAAAAAATCCTTATACCTTCACGGTAGTGGACTACCAGACATTGATTGATAGACACGCTTGCAGCATGTAAAAAAATTACAGAGTTAACTTACTCGGGGGGAATATCCGGTGGGGATCCTGCACTTCCATAGGCATACTCTGGCTTGCAGGTAATTACAGCTACTTCCCCAACCTGAGAGATCAAAAGGAAAATAGTTGAAAACTAATTCAAACTCGATGTATAACCACCACAAGTCAGAGAGCTTATTGACCTTCATGGTCCTCAGTGCAACATCCCAAGCCTTAATAACAGAACCAGTACCAATCTCAAAGGAGAAAATTGTATTATCTTCACGGGTAGTATCAAATACTTCACCGGTCTCAGCAAGAGTGCCTTCATAATGAACTGTTTTGATACCGAAAAACAAAAGGAATAGATTAATGTGCCGAATCTCAACCAGGAAGATGTAGCTATTTCCGGTACCACTAAAGAGAAATATGCACATGTTAGAAATTGAGTTGTAAATTTGGAGATGACCGATCACTGAAACAAGATACATGGTGAGGACAAATTAATCATTTTCAAAATATGGATCACAAAAGAGTATTAACTTTAAACTGAACCTCGTCCCTGTTTTTCTTTCATATGTTGCTAGAAGAAAATTAATTCACAAAATTGTCATTAAGCAAAAATAAAAAGCATTTTCCATTATTCTTGAGCTCTTATGTGGGGCACTGGGCCACACTACAAGTCAATCCAGGGACAAAATTATGGTTAACGAAATCAAAAATGTTGGTCAGTGTCTAAAAATTTTCAGTCTCAACTATTGCCAGAATAAAGAAAATCTAGAAGCTTGTCTGCATATGCATGTAAACGTGTAATTTTACAGTTCAAAAGTGGAAGGACACAATTCTGGAGACTTTTTCAGTAAAAAAAGAAGACCTTAAATTATGAGTTTATTGTCAAAAAGAACATTTATCGACAGTTAGTCAAAATCAAATAATGATCACGCTTGAGTGAGGGATAGAAGGATATTGTGGTATTCGAATTATCTGCAGGACTTCATGACTATGGAAGTAGAGCAGCTGGAGCTCCCAATTGAAGCCTAACTTATAGCAGAAACTGTATTAAACGACCTAACAGTGACTTTTGAGGACTTGCTGCTTTAAAATTCTCAATCTTTACACCCCTTTTCAACTATCTCAAAGCTCCCACTCTACCTTTGTTTCTTTACCCCATATTTCGTTCTTCAAACATTAACGTTTAGTAGAATGAAGACCTATTTCGCTTTTCAACATTAGCATATAGTTCTACAGCCAACCAAATCAGAATTAGCTATAGTTTCTCTATTTATAAATTAAGCAATTGTTTTGCAGGAGATTTCTTCTTTTCATTTTATAAGGAGCACACTTGCCTTTGTAAAAAGGCAGTAACTAGTAACTACAACACTCCTCTTGCAAAGCATTGATATCTGTACAAAACCTACAAAGTAACGTTCTACGCATCTTGTTCTGTCTAGGTTCTATGATAGTAGAGGCTGGATTCTTTACAACAATGTTTGAGAGAGGTGCTTATTGAGCATATCAATGAAGGAAAACACGGCATGTATCTACAGTCTCAAGCAGCATCGTTCAAGGAAGTAATGGCATGAGAGCTATAGCTACACAGTAAAGGCTCACCATGCATTCAAGTGTAATCCTAATAACTATATAATTAGTCCATTGTAAGAGACATGCCAAAATGAAAATGCGAGAGTGAATACAACAGAGACGGACAACAGAAAACAGAAACAATGTAGACATTTAATGTCATATGCCCAAAGTTATCTATGTGACCCATACCATCAACAAGAGGAAGACTCTCTGAGGGAGCAATTGCATCAGGTTTCGAACGTTGCACTATTTTTTTCATAACACCTCCATCTCCAGTTAAATCAATTGCATCACCCATGTTATCAAACTTTTCAGTAACCTGTCTGGAAAAAAGAATATCAAGTGACGAACAGAGGATGGTATTCACATTATTTAAGCAACTAACTGCTTAGACCACATACACACAAAAATGAAGGAAATAAATGGGAAAGTTATGAGAAGGAAATAGTTAACATAAAAATTAAGAGCATTTCATAGTTCTTTTCTCCATTAACTGTATTATGGGAGGGTTTATTAACATCAAAGGCGTTAATTTTCGCAAAATAGGCAAATGTTCTGAAACTTACCAGTATAATGAAGAATAGAAGGGCACAAAGGAAAGCATTACATTACACTTTATGTAAGATTTAGGTTTGAGAACACCAATCTAATTACTGGCAATTTAAACTGCAAAGACTATAAGAACTCACCTAATATTTATTTTTTTTAAACTTAGTCTTTCAACATTTTTTTCCTTTTAATATTAAAATTTGAAAGTTCAGTACTGACACTTCCTTTTCCTTCTATTTCTTTCATTTCTCATTTTGGGTCGTAGTTTCGGACCTCCTAGTATTGTATCAGGAGAGGATACACCATGAAGAAATTCTGTTGCAGAGAAGTCCCCAATCTCAGCTTACTGAGGCAAAATAAATCATATAATCCAAAGGAAGAAGACCGACTAGATTAGCCGCAAACCTATGTTGCTTAGATCCTTCAAAAATGTCGCCAGTGTATTGGATCCTCCAAAAGCTATGGAGGATACCACACTAGGGGTGGGCATAATACCGACCGAACCGAAAAAACTGGCCGAACCGTGAATTTCGGTTTTTCAGTTTCGGTTTATTCGGTTATTCGGTCGGTGCACGGTTTTTAAATTATTAAATTTCGATTTTTCGGTGCGGTTTACGGTTTTGGTGTTTCGATTTTCGGTTAAACCGAAAATGCCTTCTGTTAACATTATATAACATGAAGTTCAGGGTGGGAACGGTTAAACCTGTTCAGACTTCCTTCTATAACGTGTGAGACTCACTAACTTAGATGTTACAGTATGTATATAACATATTAACATTATATTATCAACATTTATATAGTACTAGTAAGTAGTTTAACTGATATCTCTAACGTACACGAACCAGAGCAACAGGAATACTAAATATAAAACCATATTTGGGATTTAAGTCTGGACTTCTAATTTACATTGATTTGTTAACTACTATGTTTTGCTGGATCCATTGTAAATCCAAGATATAAAAATCTTGCACCGTTAATAACCGAAAAACTAAACCGGAAATAACCAAACCGAACTTTGAAAAACCGCACCAAACCGTAAATACTTTGGTTTGATTTGGTTATTAATATTACAAAACCGAAAACCGATAAACCGAACCGTACTTTCATAATAATCGACCGAATGAGCAGCTTGGTGAACTAAGCTACCCCTATGCGCACGGTCCGGGAAAGGGCCGGACCACAAGGGTCTATTGTATGCAGCCTTACCCTATTTCTGCAAGAGGTTATTTCCACGGCTCGAACTCGTGACCTCCTGGTCACGTGGAGGCAATGGAGGCAACTTTACCAATTATGTCAAGGCTCCTCTTCAAATTAGTACAATATCAGAAGCCAAAAAAAATTGACTGTGCAACTTAAACATGTAAAAGTCACAGAACTACGCCAAATTGAACTTGAGGCTCCTTCAGATAATTCAGAGTTGCAAAAAGCATAGTAATTCATCTAACAATTCGCGTTCAACAATTACAATATCATGCGAAAATGGCGTTAAGCTTTCGTCCTATGATAGATAAAAGATAGAGAGTGAACTTACAGTTCAATTTCGCCGGAGAAATATAAGGAAATTTGACGGCAAGAGGACAGCTACTCCGGCGTCATCTGAAATTGGAGAGCATAATCAATTCGAATTTGGGTCCCAAATTGGAATCCATTTGCTTGTTGTCAACGCAAACGGCTAAAAGGAATATGGGCTTTTGAAGTGTGAAATCCATAAGCCCAATTCATAGGGCCTGATCCTTTCAAAAAATGTCGTTCCACCTTTTTTTCTTTCTTTTTATTTTTGGCTAAAAATTAAAATGGATTACTTTTCCATACCGCATAGCTTTTCTCTATATTGTGTTTATGCATGCTTGCTTTGAGACGATGTTCTACCCAAAATAACCCCTCTTTACCTGCACAAAGGGAGGTTAAGGTTGCGGTACTTTCTACCCTCTCTACACCCTACTTGTGAAGTTATACCGGATATGTTAGTATTTGTTATATGTAATCTCAATCCAACTAGTGCAAAATCTTCATACATTGTCACATTCATAATATAATGAGAATCAAATTATGAATTTGGATCCAATCCATTTGGTGACCCAAATCCAACTCTTTTTGTCCTACAAAAAGCTACTTAATGGGCCATTGCTAAATCATAGCCCACCAACTAAAATATTAAAATGTTCACCGTCATAGAAGAATTAACCAAATAGTCGTTCATCTAATTTCTTAAACTAAAAATAGCCGGTAGATGTATAATATATGAATAATTCATGTATAGTATGTATATAATTATATATAATTATATAATTATATATAATATATGTATATAATATATGTATATAATTCATGTATAGTATGTATAATTATAAGTATGTATATAATTATATATAATCAATGTATAATATATATATATATATATATATATATATATATATATATATATATATATCAGTAAATCTAACCGACCGTAACAATCCCAACATCATATCTTCTTAACTAGGAGTATTAGAAAGATAGCGACAGGGCTTTTCACGTGAACATATGGAGCCCACAAGATATCACTCATGTGAATAAACGGGTCGAAAAACAGCAGAAGTGTTTCATGGGCATTTTTTAGGATTTTTATATAGTTTAATCGCTTCCTAAAATAATAGCGTACAAATATCTTTATATATATATATATATATATATTTTGCTTGCGGCTGTAATTATTTTTGATAGAATAGTCAGTTGTGTCAAAAGCTTTGCACTATATCTAGCATGCAAAACATCTTAATTTTTCATGAATTATACTTTGCGATTATTCATATCCTAATTGTTAGTTAAGTATCTTGTATCTCGTATTTGTTTTTAATTATAATAAAATTATAGCATGGATTGACTGAATATACGTGTAAGAATTTAGTAAGTATTTTTTAAATTTTAAGATATTTTGTAGAAGAATATTTTGATAGTGTCCACGTGAAAAATCGAGGCTAAGACTTTTGATGTGATCGTTGATCGAACACTGGACTCTATAATCTAGACTCTTCGATGATAACCTTTTATTTGCCAAATATGATTCTTTTTTAGGTTTAATATTTTATTTTTTGCTTCGTCTCGAAATACAATTATGGTTAGAAATACAAATAATGATTTGTTATTTTTTAAAATAAAAGTAAAAAACTACAAATTAAAAGATACAAAAATCTTGACACCAAGTACCAACACTCACACCCATTTGAATACCAACACAATCTTAAAAGTCAAACAACTTAATGATAGTACTTGTTTTTTTCGTTAGTAATCAGAGGCAAATGTAGCTTTTTAAAATTTATTACATAAGTACAAATAATAAATTTCTAACCTAATAAATCAAATAATTGATAAAGTTGTTGTCATGTGACTAAGAGGTCATGTGTTCAAGTTGAGAAAATAGCCGCTTGTAGAAATGCAGGATAACGTTGTATACAATAGACCCTTATGGTTTGAACCTTCCTCGACCGGCGCATAACGGGATCTTAATGCACCGAGTTATTTTTTTTTATTTTATCAACAATTGAAAACAAAGAGTTATGAATAATTATATATCAAACACAACGTTATGTTGGCAGAGGAAAAAGAGATACCAATGTCTAGTGAGTCATAGGATTAGATAGTGTTTACATAATAGACATCAAATGGGGACCCTATTGCCCCTTCATAAATAACGAGTATAGAAAACTCCAGATTGAGTTGGTGTCTATGAGTCACGAACCTTTGTATTATCCGAAACAGAAACATTAATTAACCAAAAAAAAAAAAACCTATAATTCAAAGGCATTTTTCCATTAGCTGGAGTAGGAAGGGGGCTGACGTCGATAAGTTATTATATATATAAGATAATTAAGGCATTAGGAATCTGGGTGATCACGCGCTTCACGTGGTATTTATTAGGATTAGGACTGAGAAAAATTACCGCTTATTTCAGACAGCCCGGACCATCGCTTTTATCGTCAACAGAGAGAGCCGCTCGATAAAGGAAGTCGGCTTTTTTCCAAAATTCCCGGGAAAATGAAATGAACTTCTTTTCGTAAGGCAAGAAAGTCGCCTAAGGAAAGTAGAAGTCTATGCACACTAACCGAATCTTTGGGGAAGGATGGTGGTGCAAATTGGCCTTTTCCCTTCTCCTTTCTAAAGCAAAAAAGAATGTCATCATTCTGATCGTGACTTGAAAAAAGAAAGAAGAGAAGGAACTTGGAGTTGGCGCCCACATAACGGATTGCTTGCTTACCAAGCCATCCTGGCTTTTCGCTCCTTTCCTTACAGTCAAGTGGCTTTCACTCCTCCAGTTCTATTATTATTGACTTGACTTATTATTATAAAAACTACTCACTATCCAAATGAAAGACGATCGATTATCTACCCAAGAAGATAGAGAGTCCCTGCGGTCTTAACGGGCCTCACGGGCCTGGTGGGCCGGGCCTGGTGGTCTCTTAAAGCCCGTGGCGGGCTGGTCTTGTTTGGTAAGCCCACGAGCCCGGGACCGTTTAGTCCGGGACCGGCTGGCGGGCCTGGTCCGAGCCCAGCGGGCCTAGCGGGCCTAACGGCTATAACTTTTTTTAAAAAAAAAAATTTAAAAAACAGCCCAACGGCCATATTTAAAAAGTAGCCATTTGGGGCTTTTTTTGACCGTTTGGTAGTTTAGAAAATGGTCATTTAGCCCCCAAACTTTATTTTAACCCCAAACTTTATATAATTACATTTTTTCCCATTTCTCAACTATAAATACCTCCTCATTCTTTCATTTTTATTCATCAATATCTCTCAATCTCTCTACGACAATTACTTAATCTATTGTTGAAATTTCGTGAAAAATTGTGAAGTTGTTGAATTGAAGTTTTCAAGTGTTCAACGATTTTTAATTTTCAAGAAGTTGTTCGGCAATCCGGTAAACTCGTTTCAACTCTTACGTTTTAAGAATATATTTTTGTGTGGTTTAGATTGCATAATTATAATTAATATGGCATTTTCTTTGAAAAAAATATTTGGTAAAGGAAAAGATAAAACCGGTGAAAGTAGTGGCCAACCAACTACCCTTCCCCCGGCTCCCCGACCTAGAAAAGATAAGCAAGTTGAAAGTAGTCGCCAACCTAGACGTCCTCCTCCTTCTTTAATTCTTGATAGTGATCACCCTTGTTTTCAATTTACCGATAGTGAATTTTACCATAATGTTGCACCAGGTGAAAGATTAGATGATGAAATTATGAATGCTCTTTATCCTAATGAAACCATCTTAGAAAATAATGAGGAAAATGAGGATGATGATGAAACCCAAGCACCGGATTTAGATGATACACCTACTAGTCCTCTTAATAACCCAACTGATGCACCGGTCGACCCACCTGTAGAAACTCCTACTTTTAATAGAGAACCTGCTAAACGCCTAGAAACATCATTAGTTTGGAATTTTTTTACTCAAGTAAGAGAACAAAATAAGGCTAAGTGTAAAACTTGTGGGAAATTAATGTCGCATAAATATACTGGAGACCGTAGCGGCACCGGTAGTTTGACTAGGCACATAAAAACACACCCTAGAGATAAGGCTAGATTTTTCAAATGAAAGCGCAGCTAGAGGGGACAAGTGTAGATTCTGCGGTTAACCCTAGTACAGGTTCAAATCTAGTTCAACCAAGAATTAACACTGCCACCGGAGGTATTTTATATTACGATCCAAATAGAGATCGTGAAGAATTAGCAAAGATGATTACTGTTATGTGCTTACCTTATAATTTTGCTTCTAATCCTAATTGGGTTCATTATATTAGAAGAGTTTTTAATCCTACTTATAAAGATTGGCCTCGCGCAACAGTTAAGAGTGATATTTATAAATTCAAATATGAATATGAACAATATTTGCGGTATTTATTTACTCATATACCTAATCGGATTTCTATTACTACTGATATTGGTAGAAATGGTAATGATTGTGATTATCTAACTGTTACAAGTCATTGGATAGATGAAGAATGGATAATGCAAAAACGCATAATTGCATATAGAATAATTAATTCGCGTCACACAGGTAAGTTTATAGCTAACGTTGTTGCAGATATTTGTAGATATTTTTGCTTTAGCGATAAAATAATGGCAATTTCTATGGATAATGCTTCTAGTAACACTAGTGCTATTGGCATGCTTACAACAACACTAAATCCTGCATTTACTAGTATTTTCCATGTTAGATGTGTCACACATCCTTTTTCCGCCCCGCGAGGGGGCGTAGGGAGTTTTTTCCAATTAAAGGACAATCGAAACGGGATTTGTTTATTTATTTCAGAGTCGTCACTTGGGAGATTTAGGGTGTCCCAAGTCACCAATTTTAATCCCGAATCGAGGAAATGAATGACTCTATATTACAGTCTGCGTACCAGAAATCCGGATAAGGAATTCTGTTAACCCGGGAGAAGGTGTTAGGCATTCCCGAGTTCCGTGGTTCTAGCATGGTCGCTCAACTGTTATATTCGGCTTGATTATCTGATTTTATACAAGTGTGAACTTATGTGCAAAATTTAACTTTTAACCGCTTTATCATTTAATGTTATTTTTATCAAGAATTGCAACGTTGTGGAAACATATCTCGAACCACGTTACATCAATGCACCCGTAGTTGTTTGACATATCTCGACTCGGTTGAGATTTGGATTTGGGTCACATAAATGTGCACCCGAGTTAAGGAAAATAAATTATTAAAGGCGCGCCTAAAGCAACTAGCGTCTTGTTATTTTTGGGAAAGGCCGTAAAATTCGCTAAACGGCCTGTCCTCGAATTCTAAGTATTTTAATATATACATTTAGAGGGCCTCGCAGCTTGTGCATTTTTGTTTGTCGAGGCTCGTCTCATTTATTATTTAAAAAAAAAAGAATTTGCAACGTCATGGAAATGCATCTTAGACCACGTCACAATCAATGTACCCGTGATTAGAGACACATTTCGATTTCGTTGAGATTTGGATTTGGGTCACATAAATGTGCACCCGAGTTTTAGGGAGATAACATTATTAAAGGCGCGCCTAAAGCAACTAGCGCATTATTATTTTGGGTAGGGCCGTGAAATTTGCTAAATGGCCCGTCCCGGAATCTAAGTATTTAATACATATATTCTGTGAGGACTCCGCAATCTGTACATTTTTTATTTGAAGAAGCTCGTATCGTTTTTTTTTTATTTTTCTTTTATTTATTTATTTTTAAAAAAGGAAAAGGATAAGGCTAAAAATAACTACATTTTTTGCTACTTTGCTAGGTCATGGGTTGTAAATTGGACTTATTTGATGAAACGAGTATTTTTCCGCGGAATTAAAATTGCTACTATAATTTCAACATTTACTACCACATGTATATACAACTATAAGACAAACTAAAATAATTAACACTTTTCCCCTATTATGACAAATATTTGGATAACAACACTCTAAACATGAAGAAGCCAAAATGTCAAATAACTACTTGAAGCAAACGAAACAAAGGAAAAAGACGTTCACGGCCAAATTTCAATACCATACGGAGTTAATTAACAAAAATAGCCATTCGCAAACATCATGTATATATGTCTCGCTCAATTCGCGCACTATCCGCATGAACTAGGATGGTATCCTAAAACATCACATATACATATTACTAACAGAAAATATGAGGTACACGGACAGAGATGACCTACTTGAGATTAACGTCCGATGCGTTGGACCTGCGACGAAACCTCGGACAACAACCTCGACGTACCGGACCTCGACGAACCAAAGACGACCTCAACGGACCTCACCCCGGACAGAACTTCTGGGCTACTTTTTCGAACGTTTTTCGGTTAAGCTTCAGCTGGTGTGTGTGTGTGTGTGTTCCGGTCAGTCATGGCAAGGAGGGGGGGTCGTTCATGGCTGGATGTTGCAAGCAGCCGTTTGGACTTGGTGGTGGTGACTGGATGGTTGCCTTGGTACGGTGTTACGGATTCATTGCTGGGAATACGAGGGGTCGTTTGGGCAGTGGCGTTTGGTGGTGGTGTTGAGCTGGGTTGTTTGGTCGTCAGCTTGACAATGACGACGAGCAGGAGCTCGCTGGCTGGGGACGGCGAAACAGTGGCGATTCCGACGAGGAAGCAGCAGCAGCTGCTGCTTGATAGCAGCTGAGGCGTGGGGGTCGCCGGACAGTGATCGACGATGGAGGGAGCTGGTGTGGTGGCTGTGTGAGATGATGAGGGAGCTGGTGTCGTCGGAGCAGGTGGTCGACAGTAGGGTCGACGGGCAGTGATGGTGGTGGAAGGGTCTATTTGGTGGTGGTTTCACGATGGGAGGGTGATGGGGAAGGTGACGGACTGGTTGCGATGGGGTTTGGGAGGAGACGGGGTGGTTGATGGTGGTCGTGAGGGTGTGGGACTGGTTGGTTTGGGTAGGGTTCCGCTAGGGTTCTCTTCTTCTTCTTTGAGGAAGAAGAAGATGAATAGTCTAAATTTTTTCCTCCCAAAAATTTTTAAAAGTCCCCCGTTCAAAGTCCAACTTGTCCGTGTATTTGTGTAGCTTTGCCAAGAAAAATGAGCCCCACGCGTGGTGGGGTTCAAGACTTGTGTCCCCCACGCGTGGTGGGGTTCCCCGTGTGTCGTGTTCCGTCCGTGTTCCCCACGCGTGTCCCCCATGTGTGGTGGACTCGGATTATTATGGGCTAGGTCCGAAAATTAGGCCTAAAAACGGGTAGTCTGAACCCGAATATTATTTTTTTGCCCGGACCCGAGAAATAGGAACACGACGTTGCTCAACTGATTATGTAAGCAAAATAGCTACTAAAATAAGACTAATTATTTAAAACAAAACTATATTATTATTATTTTAATATTTTTCCGAGATTAAAATAGCTACAAAATATTATTAAAACTATTTTTGTAATTTTCATTTTTTAATATAAAGATAAAATATAAAGTAATATTTTTTGTATTTTTCAAAATTAAAATGACTATAAAACATTAATAGAACTATATATTTTGGTAATTTTCGAAATTATATAAAGTACAAAAATAAAGTACAATTTTTGTATTTTTTCAAGTTTATGATAAATACATAAACTAAAAATTTATATATATATTTTTGTAATTTTTTTCTTTTGCGACGAAATAAAGTAAAAATAGTTAAAATGGCTATATTAGACCCAATTTTACATATTCACGCTAAAAATGTAAAAATTCTCGGGGAGGGTCAAAAATCAGGTGTCTACAGCTGCCCCTCTTTGACTGGAAACACGAAGAGTTTTCCGACAAAGAACGACTAGACATGTTTTTGACCCGACCATTACTTGGACTGATTACACTAAGGAAAAGAAGGGAATGTGACCGAGCCTTGGTATCTGAGCTGCCTACATATCCTTGGTTATACAGGAATCAGGCCACGTGTATTTCGGAAATGAGAGAGATGGTAAAGTGTACCGAGGTGAAGAGCTGATCGAGGTGCCGTTTCGTTGAGGTTCCGGTCTGTGGTCCTGTCATTACATCAAAAATGAAAACTGAAAAAGACTAACTATGCCTATCAGCTACTAGTTACAAGGATTCCTATCTTTAAGTCTTCTGAAACTTGGTCTTGAGTCTTGAATGGTGCTTCATACAGACTTTGGATTTGAACCTTGATACTTGCTAGTTGTAGGTGCTAGTTCTTGAGCAGACCACATATGTTCTCCACTTCCGTACTTTGGATTCATTTTTTCTCTTTTGTTTCTTTTCTTGTTTTTTTTTTTTGTTTCTTGTGACCAGCTTTTGTTGACCATCTCAGACTGTTGACTCACATTCTTGAGGCGAGCTTTTGCTATTTATAACTTGATTGAATGCTGGGGATTTTTGTTGTAGCCTTCTGCTTCCCCGTGCGGGAATTTTTATTGTTTCCTGTTGGGGATTCCTGTTGTAACCTTCTACCTTCCGGTGGGGTTACTGATTTCCAAAATCTGCAGTATAAGACTAAAAAGTATTCCTCTTGTTATACAGGTGGGCGCCTGAAATATGAAATGTAAAGACTGAAATGTATTCCTCTCGTTATACAGGTGGGCGCCTGGCTTCAACACTTAAAATGAAAAGACTGAAATGTATTCCTCTCGTTATACAGGGGCATGAAATGTAAAGACTAAAAAGTATTCCTCTCGTTATACAGGTGGGCGCCTGGCTTTAGGAAAAACTAAACATTGATAACCTTAAGAAAACTAAAAATGACTCTTTTTTTTTTCAAATTCAAACGTTGTTTTTTTTTCAGACTAAAAATGACTCTTTTTTTTCAAATTATCCTAGGAGAAAATTCGTCAGACTAGGATTTTTTTTTTTGGTATCTTAGGAGAAAGATTCACCAGACTAAGATTTTGATCCTAGGAGAAGGTTCGTCATACTAGGTCTCTATCTTAGGAGAAAAATTCATCAGAATAAGATTTTGATCCTAGGAGAAGGTTCATCAGACTAGGTCTTGTTTTTTTTGGTATCTTAGGAGAAAGATTCATCAGACTAAGATTTTGATCCTAGGAGAAGGTTCGTCAGACTAGGTCTTGTTTTTTTGGTATCTTAGGAGAAAGATTCATCAGACTAAGATTTTGATCCTAAGAGAAGGTTCGTCAGACTAGGTCTCTATCTTAGGAGAAAAATTCATCGGGCTAAGATTTTGATCCTAGGAGAAAGTTCATCGGACTAGGTCTTGTTTTTTTTGTTATCTTAGGAGAAAGATTCATCAGACTAAGATTTTGATCCTAGGAGAAGGTTCGTCAGACTAGGTCTCTATCTTAGGAGAAAAATTCATCGGACTAAGATTTTGATCCTAGGAGAAGGTTCATCAGACTAGGTCTTGTTTTTTTGGTATCTTAGGAGAAAGATTCATCAGACTAAGATTTTGATCCTAGGAGAAGGTTCGTCAGACTAGGTCTCTATCTTAGGAGAAAAATTCATCGGACTAAGATTTTGATCCTAGGAGAAAGTTCATCGGACTAGGTCTTGTTTTTTTTTTGGTATCTTAGGAGAAAGATTTATCAGACTAAGATTTTGATCCTAGGAGAAGGTTCGTCAGACTAGGTCTCTATCTTAGGAGAAAGATTCATCAGACTAAGATTTTGATCCTAGGAGAAGGTTCATCAGACTAGGTCATTTTTGTTTTTGGTATCTTAGGAGAAAGATTCATCAGACTAAGATTTTGATCCTAGGAGAAGGTTCGTCAGACTAGGTCTCTATCTTAGGAGAAAAATTCATCGGACTAAGATTTTGATCCTAGGAGAAAGTTCATCGGACTAGGTCTTGTTTTTTTTGGTATCTTAGGAGAAAGATTCATCAGACTAAGATTTTGATCCTAGGAGAAGGTTCGTCAGACTAGGTCTCTATCTTAGGAGAAAAATTCATCGGACTAAGATTTTGATCCTAGGAGAAAGTTCATCGGACTAGGTCTTGTTTTTTTTGGTATCTTAGGAGAAAGATTCATCAGACTAAGATTTTGATCCTAGGAGAAGGTTCGTCAGACTAGGTCTCTATCTTAGGAGAAAAATTCATCGGACTAAGATTTTGATCCTAGTAGATGGCTCATCAGACTAGGTCTTGTTTTTTTGGTATCTTAGGAGAAAGATTCATCAGACTAAGATTTTGATCCTAGGAGAAGGTTCGTCAGACTAGGTCTCTATCTTAGGAGAAAAATTCATTGGACTAAGATTTTGATAACAACTTAAGAGGAAATGCATCTCCTATGGGTGAAACTAAAACAAACTTAGGAGGAAACGCGTCTCCTATGGGTAAAACTTAAACCTAGGAGGAAATGCGTCTCCTACGGGTAAAGGTAAACTTAGGAGGAAATGCATCTCCTATGGGTGAATCTAAAACAAACTTAGGAGGAAATGCGTCTCCTATGGGTAAAACTTAGGAGGAAATGCATCTCATATGGGGAAAACTAGACTTAGGAGGAAATGCATCTCCTATGGGTGAAACTAAAATAAACCTAGGAGGAAATGCGTCTCCTATGGCTAAAACATAAACTTAGGAGAAAATGCATCTCCTATGGGTAAAACTCTAATGATTTCAAACTAGGAAGTGCGTCTCCTATTAATGAAATCTTCGCTTAGGAAGTGCGTCTCCTATGCGTGAACCATTTCCTTCTTCCTGAATTATTTACTTACCTGTGTTGTCTTCCCTCGAAACTGCTGGGGATTATTTTGATGGGGATGACTTTCCCCTTTTTTTTTCATTATATTCTTTTTATTCTTTTTTTTTTGTTTTGCTTTTGCATAGCTTCTTCCTTCGAAGACTACCTCCCTTGAGAGTCATTTTGCCTTTCCCCGAAAGGAACTGCTGAGGATACCGATTTTCACCAAACTTGTGTTGGACTCCTCGAAACAGCTGGGGATAACACTGTTGGGGAATTATTTACTTACCTGTTGGGGGTAAAATGTTATCAGCTAGGGATAACGCTGTTGAGGATAACACTGCCGGGGGATTTTGATTCCTTCAGAACTAGTGCTTCACTCTTCGGAAGGCTGTTAGGAATGATGTTGGCCTCTTGCTTTTTCTGAGCTCAAGTTTCATCCCTTTGCTGGGGAACAACTTCCTCTATTGAAACTTATTATGTTGGGGGCAACACTGGCTCTAAGACCACTTCCCTCGAGACTGGCATTATCTTTTATTCTTCCCCGAATGGGTACCTGACTTCCAAAAAATTTTCTAAATGGAAGGAAAATTTTCTGCCCCAGTTTGATAATATCCCTGTGCATGCATTTCTGGCATCAATGTCGTTTCCTTTACCTGTTTCAAATCAAACAAAATTTGTTAGTTTAAAACGCGGTGGTTGGTTGTGATACTCCTAATAGGATGACTTTTCCCTTTCTCCTTCCTTGCTCTGCGTTCCACAGCTTGTTGGGGATGATATTATGTGTTGGGGATAATCCCTTCCTGCTGGGGATATCCCTCTTCTTTTGTGGCATAGCTTGGAAACTGGCATTTCCCCGACCTTTTAGTCTAGTATGGATTTCGCCAAATCATGCTCACTGCTCTCCTTGCTTTGTTCACGGGCCTTGTCTTTGAGGTTTATAACCTTGGTTTTGGCAAGGATATCCCTCTTGATGCTCGTCAATCCTTTTGTCAATTCCCTTTGCTGGGGATATCTTTTTTGACACTGACCTCGCGCTTGTTCCTTGCTGACTATACCATTCGGATATACTAGTCAGATCTCATCTTGGAAAGCTGATGGCATATTTTGAAGTCATTTCATACTTGTTCTGACCGGACAGACTCTATTGGGGAAATTTTTTATGAAAGGAGAAAGATAACAGAAACAAAATAAAAGACAAAGGAAACGATGACTCTTTTACAAAAGAAACTATAAATAAAAACCTATCAAACGCAGATACCGACTCTAATGGCCATGACATGCGTATGTGGCCTATCCTCTGCCGTCAATCATCTTTTAAGATCTTCCATTGGCGATTCCCCCTCTGATTCTCAATCTTATTCGACTTGTAGTGCCCGAAGGGTTTTCACTATCAAGTCTCTCTCATTTTGGTTTTCTCTCAGCTTTCATCGCCTTATGGTGCCTGTGAAGGTTTTCACCAATAAGACTCTCTCGTTTTATATCTCTCTCCAGCTGGGGATTTTGGAGTGTTTCTGGTATGACTCTTTCTGTTGGAGATTAGAGTCCTTTCTGCTGTGGAACAGAATGTTATGTTCGCCGGTAAGACTCTTCATTTGTCTGACTTGGCATCTTTTGAAGACTGATCAGAAGGTCTTTCTTTGGACCGTAATGTGGGTTTTGGATAGGGCTAGAAAGAAAGGGTATTAAAGGCTCAAAAATGCATCGATTTTGGGTTATTAATTACAACCTTCGGAATTAGATTTATTTACAACAAACGCAACCTTTGCCCCAGTTTCCTTCTTGGGGATATCTTAATTGATTTTTTTTTTCATTTTTCAAAATTATGACCGAGCTGTGAAGCGCCTACGTATCCTCTTTGAGGAATCAGGTCAAACGTAGTTCCCAATTCCTTTTTTCATTTGACTTTCTTTTCTTTGTTACCATTTTCTTTTCTTTTTTTTTTCTTTTTCGTTTTGTTGTTTTCTTTTCTTTCTCTCTTTTTTTCTTTCTTTTGTTTACCTGCCGCGCTTGCGTTTTCTATTCGTTGCTACTAATTCCGAACGAGGGGTATGAAAGAAAATAAATAAGGCTCAAAAGGGGTAATGAAGGGTAAAGTGTTTAGGTAGTAGAACAAAATGCCTTCGTCATTCCAGTCTTCAAAACATGTCAAGTGCAAACAACACAATTGAACATAGATTTATAGTCTCTTCCGATGGTGCTGGACTTGACAATTATGTTAAACCTTTTATTTTTCCTTTGTCATTTCTAAAGCACCGTTGGGCGACACTCTCATTATCATGAATGACCCTCATGCCAATTTGGCGAATCTTGCTTTTTAACGGTTTTATTTGTGTTTTACTTGCCCTAGTTCCACATGACTCGAGCTCTATATTGATCTCAAACCGTCCTTATTTTCTTTAACTGTTCTGATCACCTCTCCAGGGTTTTGTGGTTAACTTTAAAGACTAGGCCCAAATTGTGTGCGCATGTCATGTCACTAGAATCGGCGCTGAACAAAAATGATAAAAGGACTAAACAAAAAAGATGACTGGAAATACTAAAAGACCGGATTTGCATTAGACTGGTGAAATGGTTTGAATAACAAAACAAACCAGAACAGAATCCTGAAACAAACTGGACAAAATTTAAACAACCGCTATGACAAAATGGAAAGATAAGAAAGTTTGACACAGGACAAAATCCGAATTATAACCCTAATAATCCGAACAATAGAAATGACCACAAAATAAGCCACCACCAGCTTCTCTCTTGCTGACCATGGAACGAAGCGTCCTCCCACTTTATCAAAAACTGGCATCTTAGCCACTGAGCTTTGCATCAATACTGCCAAGACCATTACCTGCTTCAACCTCATCACCCTCTGTCAACAAGTTCTCGATAGGGTTCGAGTGCTCCATGTCACTGTTATTGATCACAATCCGCCGTTCTTGGATCATTCTTTCTATTTCTCTTTTCAAATCCCGACAGCTTTCAACATTGTGCCCCTGGGCATTGGAATGGTATTCACACCTTTTAGAAGGGTCAAAGCTTCTTGCACGTGGGTCCACACGATTTGGAGGAATAGGTGCAATCATGTCATGATTCTTTAATTTCTCAAATAAGCTTTCATAGGACTCTCCTATTGGTGTAAAATTATCTTTCAACCTTTGTTCCCCTTTATACCACTGGCTTGGCTGTGGGTTATAGGGCACCTGAAAATTTTGTGGAGACTTCTGGAGATTTTGTGATGCTCGTGCTCGCCTCCTGGGGTGTTTTGGTGGCTGGACAACATACTGAGGTGGAGCGACAGAGTATTGAGCGTCCTGAGGTGGATAATACTGCTCAGGGGAGCCATAGAAAACCTGAGGAGGCTGCTCATACCTTCGAGATGTTCTCCTGGGACCTCTTCTCGACCCTGATGTCATCATGATTTCTTCAATTTTCTCATTTGTGTCGCTAAAATTATCAGACTCAACCCGGACAGCCTGAGTTGCGGCTTTAAAAACTGCTTGACTTATAATTTTGCCTGTCTTAAGACCCTCCTCTACCATTTCTCCAATTTTGATTTCTTCCGAGAAGGTTTTTCCAACTGCGGACACCATGTTTTGAAAGTAATATGGCTCTTGCGCTTGAAGGAAGAGAGTAATTAGCTCGTGGTCATCCATGAGTGGCTTAACTCGAGCTGCTTGCTCTCTCCATTTAATGGCATATTCCCTGAAACTTTCACTTGGTTTCTTCTTCAGGTTTGAAAGGGAAATGCGGTATGGGGCAATGTCGATGCTGTACTGGAACTGTCTGACGAAGGCCTGTGCCATGTCATCCCAGACATACCAGCGAGACGTGTCTTGATCCATAAACCATTCGGGGGCTACTCCCGTAAGGCTTTCCACAAAATAAGCCATCAACAACTCTTCATTTCTTCCCGCACCTCTCAATTGATTGCAATACCTTTTCAAGTGGGCTATGGGATCTCCATGTCCATCGTACTTTTCAAATTTGGGAGTCTTGAAACCAGGCGGCAAGTGGACATCGGGGAACATACATAGGTTTTTGAAGGCAACACTCTTTTGACCTGCCAACCCTTGCATGTTTTTCAACCATTGTTCTAAGCTTTTCACTCTTTGGGTCATTTCTTCTTGTACCATCTTTTGGGCAGGCTTCTCAATCTTTGCAGGAAGATCAAACGAGTACGAGTGGTACTCAGGAGAGTGGTACTGCTCTTGTTGTGTTGCGAATTGTGACTCATGACGAGGCTGTCCTTGACCACTGGCCCATGCTTGACACATTTCGGTCATTTGCTGTTTCAATATTCTATTTTCCTCAACCATAGTAGACTCTTGTTGAACCCTCCGACCCTGAGTCTCTGGAGCACTTGTAACAGCTTCGACGCCAGCTATCATTTTTCCTTGGACCTTGTGTTGCCCGCTTACCACAAACCGACCACCTCAACTTTCTTCACAATTTAAAACAGAACATGTTAGAATGGACTCAGTCGGTCCTTATTATTATCAATATATATTTTTTCCTCATTTTTTCGATATTTTTTTTTTCATTTTCTTCTCTTTTTTTTCATTTTTCTTTTCTTTTCCCATTTTTTCGTGGTCGAATCTTATGGAGATTGCCTACGTATCATGACCCCGCATGAATCAGACCGAGCGTAGTTCGTGCCAATAGAAGATAAACAATAATAAATATTTTTTCAATTTTCATATTAGAACAAACTGGTTTCAAAGGTTTGAAGATGACCTACAAACTCGAAAATCAAACAACCCACATATGGCCAACTTCCTTCCTCCGTTTGCTAATTTTAACCAAATGATTGTTTTTGCAAACGTGGCCCCTTCCAACTTTCACATGAATTTTGAGGCCGAGGAGGATTATTTTAGGACACTTTACAAACTTGTCCGTTCTTTTACGAAAATAACCTTTCGACAACTGAAAGATACTCTAAGGCTATTTCGGAAAGAACGATTTAAGACGCGGCCGAAGCTGGTTCGGCTTATTATGACAAAATTCAAAACAGTATTCACCTGACCACTGACTCTTTGTGTTTTTTTTTTCAAATTACTGTGAAAACCTGGTGTTGCAAACACGGCCCTTCAGCGTCTCAGGGACGAAGATTTATAAGGCTATGTGGGTCAACTAGACCAAAAATCCTAAACATGACCGAAAAGGTGGCTGTTTATGCAAAGTCAGCCTCCCGGCGTCCCTTTCGGGAACATTCGACTATTTATGACAAAACAACATCACCTGACTTATTTATGACTCTTTTTATCGTTTTTCAAATTTAGAAAACTCAATATTGCAAACACGGCCTTTCAACGTCTCGGGGACGAAGATTTTTAAGGCTGTGTGGGTCAACTGGACCAAATCTTAAATATGACCCAAAAGTGGCTGTTTATGCAAAGTCAGCCTTCCGGCGTCCCCTTCGGGAACATTCGGCTATGTCTTCCTAAATGAGCTTCAAGTTTATTTGTCTCAGGGACTTGAAAAGGAGAATCCAGACGGCTCTTTTGATCTTTTGGAATGGTGGAAGGCAAGGGAAAAACATTTTCCTGTTCTTGCAAGGATGGCTCGGGATATTTTATCAATTCAAGCTTCAACTGTTGCATCAGAGAGCGCTTTCAGTCAAGCAAGACTGCAAATAGGTGATCATAGAGCGTCTATGAGGGATAGCTTGGAAAAATCAGTACTGTTTAGAGATTGGATCCGCTCGGAAAGAAGAAACTTTGGAATTGCAGAAGCACAACCGGCGATAGATGAAGCTTATGAAGAAATGATAGCGGAACTTGCGGAGGATTCGGCTTCGCCCGGAAGTGGTGATGAACAAGCTTCTTTTCCACCACCACCAACGCAACCTCCTCCGAACCTTGAAGGATTTATGAGATTTGTTAGAGATAATACATAGACTAATATGTAACTTGTATTTTGGCACATCTTCCTTAGTTTTTTTCCTTCTAATGGTGGTATTAGTACCTTGTTGTGCTCATTCCATTGGGGGAAGGATGACTAAGAAAGATATGCCATTTTTGGTAATAAAATTTATTGCTTCTACCCTTGAATATCTTTTCGCAATATTTCTTTGTCTTTACTTAGAATTATTTATAAGCTACAATATATACATAAGATACAATATATATACTACAAGAAAATATATAAGAGAATATATATACATAAGATACAATATATATACTACAAGAAAATATATAAGAGAATATATATACATAAGATACAATATATATACTACAAGACAATATATTATGCGAATATATATACATAAGATACAATATATATACTACAAGAAAATATATAAGAGAATATATATACATAAGATACAATATATATACTACAAGACAATATATTATGCGAATATATATACATAAGATACAATATATATACTACAAGACAATATATTATGCGAATATATATACATAAGATACAATATATATACTACAAGAAAATATATAAGAGAATATATATACATAAGATACAATATATATACTACAAGAAAATATATAAGAGAATATATATACATAAGATACAATATATATACTACAAGACAATATATTATGCGAATATATATACATAAGATACAATATATATACTACAAGAAAATATATAAGAGAATATATATACATAAGATACAATATATATACTACAAGACAATATATTATGCGAATATATATACATAAGATACAATATATATACTACAAGAAAATATATAAGAGAATATATATACATAAGATACAATATATATACTACAAGACAATATATTATGCGAATATATATACATAAGATACAATATATATACTACAAGAAAATATATAAGAGAATATATATACATAAGATACAATATATATACTACAAGACAATATATTATGCGAATATATATACATAAGATACAATATATATACTACAAGAAAATATATAAGAGAATATATATACATAAGATACAATATATATACTACAAGACAATATATTATGCGAATATATATACATAAGATACAATATATATACTACAAGAAAATATATAAGAGAATATATATACATAAGATACAATATATATACTACAAGACAATATATTATGCATGACAATTTAGTGTTTTACTATTGTTTTGTTATTTTTCTTTTTCGTCAAGCACTTTAATAATTAGATCTACATATATACTACATATATATTTTTAATATAGCCATGATACTACAAGAAATTGCCTTAAAAAAACGCTAGACCCACAAGCCCGGCCCGTTAAGCCCAGGACCATGTGGGCTTAGGCCCGTCACGGGCCGGTTCCACCTGTTAAGCCACGAAGCCCAGGCCCACGAAGTTCGGCCCGTTTGACCCACGAAGGCCCGGCCCCGGCCCACGAAGGCCCGGCCCCGGCCCAGAATACAGCACTAATAGAAAGTACCATTTCGTTACGAACTAATAGAAAAATAATGTCGCTTAAAATAAAATGAGAAAAATGTAAATGCATACGCTAATTGAAAAGTCTAATCTAATGAGTTATGAGCGAATATGATCTTATCAGATGTAAACATGCTTTTCTTTTTTTATATTCGTCCAAGTGTATATAATTATTACTATATATATTGTACTATTATTACTTGCTATAAGTATTTCTTTCATCTTCTCTTTTGTTATTTTGGATTTAGTTTTTTAAATATCATGTATTGTTATTACTTGCTATCAGTACTTCTTCCATTGTTTCTTAAGCCGAGGGTCTATCGGAAACAGTCTTTCTGCCTTTTCAGGGTAGGAGTAAGGCTACGTACAGGGAAAAAAAGAAGAAGGTTGTGTACAGTGATAGAGGCAAGATTATCGCCAAAGGGGTTCAAAAAAAGAAAAAAGTTAAAAAGGTTGTAGCTAGTGGGGATAGAATCAATGACCTTATAAATATTTTGAACCCCCTTGACTACTAAGTTATGCTTTTGGGTTGTGTCACGGTGATTCAAAACATAATATATAAAGGTAAAAAATAGATTTTACCTTGCATATAAAGTGTAATTTTCGACAAAGGAGGTTCGAGTGAACATCCTTCCGCCCCCCTAAATCCTCATTTGACTGCGTATATCCTACCCTCCCGAGACCCTACTTATAAAAACACACTGAGATATTATTGTTGTCGTCTAAATATATATAATTCAAGCTAAAAATAATAAGTTCAATTAAGGGGTGTGTGTATATATAGTAAAAGGAATACAATTACATAGGTGAGTGAATAAGGTTAAAGGAAAGGGTTGATGGGAAGAAGAATGAAGAATCCCCCATGTGGAGATCTCGTGATACATTGTCAGCTAAAACAGTAGACGACTGTGTACTCCAAATCTTACATTTCCCAATGCCATTTGTGGAGAGTTTTGGGATTTCTCTCTTTCTGTTTTCAAAAGATGTTCGAATTTCTACCCATTGGTCAAAACTCACAAGCCTTAGAGAGAGAAGGTTTCTTTTCCTTTTTTTTCAATATAGTTCTCCATCCTTTTCAATTTAGATAAATAATTTGACTCGACACGAAGTTTAAGAAAAAAAAAAGACTTTAAAATTTATTATCTTAAAAGTTAAAAGGATAAAATTTTTGTGGGGCTATGATATTTGTGTGGTTATAAAAATTTGTCACTAAGAATAAAATAGATAAAATGAAAGAATTTAAAGTTAAATTATTTCCAAATTTAGAAATGTATCATTTATTTTAGAACAGACTAAAAAAAATGTACTTCATCTAAGTTGAAACATAGGGAGTATTTCATTTATTCCAATAGTATATTTTGGGATGGGAGGGAAGTCACTGAGAAACAATAAAATTGTCTTTGTGTGATCTATAAGTCACAGGTTTGAGTCGTGTTATTAATTGTTGATGCTTGTACCAGGATAGACTACCTATGGTGTATCCTTTGGGTGCGGTCATTTCTCGTACCCTACATGAACACAGGAGGATGAGTCGTGCACAAGTTGCCCATTTTAGTATATTTTTGGGATGGATATTTTATATATATATATATATATATATATATATTAAGTAATATATTAATACAGGAAAAGAATTATGGGCGAAAGCTGCTGAATCCTACAAAATTCATAACTTAACTCTAGGTTGGTCCCTGCTGATTTTAATAATACTTCACAAATGAATTTCTTAATTTGAATTTAGAAAGATAGTAGAATTATTAAAAAGTGAGTTGTTTAAGCCACATGGTGATCAACTGTATTTTGAATTTGATTGCATTTCGAATCTATCATATTGTATTTACTGATAAGGTTAGTGATAAGATTTGAGATTCTTTATATATATCTCCAAATATGTACATATAAATGTACACATGAAAATCAAAATTCATTTATTGCACCCAAAACCACAAGATCCTTTTCTTGTTTTAAATTTTCTTAAAGGATACAATAAATAAAGGAGTATTAAAAAAATACTTAAAAGCAAGACATTTAATAATTTTTGTATCTAAATATATTAATAATTCAAAAGAAGGGGAATAAAATATTTATTGGTCACCAACATTTTAAAGCAAAACCTTTTTTTTTAATTGTAATCTCAAATTAGCCATTAGATGTAATGTCAGTATCAAAATGAGAAGAGAGTTGGACCTTAATTTCCATGTAATTGACTCACAAAAAAGAAAAGTAAAACAAAAATATTAATTTTAGCCAGTGAGGAGAAGGGGAAAGTCAAAGTGGTCCTAAATGGTCAAATCCCTGAAGTTATCAGCAGAGGATGGTTATTGGGCTAAGGACTCCGTCGAAGATTGAGCCAATTACTTCTCCAGCTATCAGCCTAGAATATTACTTTTGGACTTTTACTATATTTTAAAATTAAATCAGAGTCTTAATTCATGTCAGTAATTAAATTTTGATCGACTCTACTCTGTTGGGGATTAAAAATACCTTCAAAAGGTGTATGAGCTGTGATATTTGTTTGAGATAATTTTATTTATGATCATTGAACTTTTGTGTTTGTTACCTAAAAGTTGTTTTTTTTGTTACGTTTAAGTCATTCTACTTTGTGTTCATATACAAAAGTCACTTTTTTTTGTTACACAAATCATTTTACTTTGCTCTAGAAGTCACATTTTTACTTGAAAAGTCTATTATGCCCTTGATATTATATAAATATTCATATTTATGTAATACCTTCTATATTATATACTATACAATATATTTTTAACTATGTACTTATTTATTATTTTTATAATATATTCATATATTTAATTTATTCTTAACTTTAATTTTCAAGGTATATTAGTAGCGTTAAAAAATAACTTTTTTTCAGCAATTCCTTTTTTGAATTTAGTTGACCGTAACTTTTTTCGGTATGCCCTTCCGACCTTCAAAATACCGACCACACGTTAATGGTCGCGTTTTGGACGGTTATTGGCCATTACCGATCAACTTTGGTCGATTTTTTTATATGGTTTCTCCCGAATTTCTAGTAGTGTAATTTCCCAAATAACCAATTGCCCATGTGAATCCCCAAGAAAATATCCCAGCTAAATTCGCATGTAGTACCTAGGGATTTCCCTCAGATTAACATTTGATTTGATCCTCATTTTCTTTCTCTCTTTACATGCGAATTTTCTCACGAAAATGTACTTGCCGATTTATTTCTCTACTAATATATATATTAAAGTTACTAACAAATTTAATAACGCTACTAATATATTTTGAAAATTAACATTAAAAAAATAAATATATGAATATATTATAAAAATAATAAATAAAATACATAGTTAATAATATATTATATAGTATATAATATAGAATGTATTACATAAATAAGAAGGTTTATATAATATCAAGGGCATAATAGACTTTCCAAGTAAAAAATATGACTTTTGTGATAATTAGAGCAAAGTAAAATGATTTTTGTGTAACAAAAGAAAGAAAGATGACTTTTGTGTAATGAACATAAAGTTAAATGATTTTTACGTAACAAAAAAAATAACTTTTGATTAACAAACACAAAAGTTCAATAACCATGAATAAAATTAACTCGATATTTGTGGCACCGGAGTAGAACTCGGAAGGCAGGCCAAGATTGTAGTTATCAGTGGCAAAGGTTGAACTATAAAGGGCAAGGGTGGAGCTACAGTATGAGTTACCGGTTTTGATGAATCTAATATTTTTTTGTTTTGATCTTGTATTTGTATTAAATATGTATAATTAGTCAATTGTGAACCTAGCAACTAAACGAGTTAGAGTTCGATGGCTAATTCAGAATTCATAAACTTTACATTCTAACTATATCTCTAATAAAGGGCAATCTAATGCACAAAATATCTAGTATTCATATAGGGTACGATGAAGAGTCGCATCCCAAGGAATATAATATAGTCAAGCTACCTAAATACGAGCATTAGCGACTACTTTCATGATCCGAACCCATGACCTATTGGCGTCCCGAAAACAACTTTAATGTTGTTTCAAGCTCCACTTCGAAATGTTTAACCAAAGGACATAGATTATTTGTTTCGGTATAGGCCATTGTCCTTTCCCATAGAAAATCGTAATAATTTAAGCACACAATCTACACAGCGACCTGCAAAGGTATGGTTGACTGGGAATCACCTTTTAGTTTCGACCCATTACTTCAATTGTGTCAAGCTAAC
Organism: Nicotiana sylvestris; assembly: GCF_000393655.2. Classification (NCBI taxonomy): domain Eukaryota; kingdom Viridiplantae; phylum Streptophyta; class Magnoliopsida; order Solanales; family Solanaceae; genus Nicotiana; species Nicotiana sylvestris. The sequence continues at coordinate 11,209,312 of NC_091060.1, forward strand.
ATCGAACCCCACGAATTTTCAGAAGAAAATCCACCAAATCATGACCTATATACATCTTCTTTCTTACTTTTTGTTAATCCTTAACCAAAATTTTATTGGATCAACTAATTTAAATTACAAATCACTCTTCACTTAAAAGGAATTTTCATTCTTGAAGCTCAAACTTGTAAACTTAAAAAAGATACGTTATGTTCATCACTGGATAACTCACTGTACAATAACTTACAAACCACACAAAAAATGTAAAACATGTCTAATACAACAAATTCTGACGGAGAAGACTCGAGCACTAAAAGTTGAGGTGTAGTAATTAGAGGCCAAACCAAGTTTGAAGTTTATGCCTTTTGAATTTGTCACCAAACTCATAATTAATTTCAATTACTGAGTTAACTAGTTTTAATTAGTTTAGTAAGTTAACATCAAATATTTATACATATAAGATCTATTAAAAAATTAGTGGGTTCATCCAAACCGGCGTCCACCTCTCAACCTCCGCCAATGAGAGTAGTGAGTACTACTACATTTTTACCACCCAAAGTAGACTTTCCGACACGAATCTAAATTAGTCAGGTCCAAAAGCAGATACCATCAGAAACAATAAAAATAAAAACTCAAACAGTAACATTATGAAACCCTTTCTCCTTAAATTTGATACAAGGATCTGAAAAATCTAAGACAAGGAGAAGATCTATTAAGAACAAAAACAAAAAAAAAAAAAAGAACAAAAATACAAATTCTTGTATATTATTTACATATATTCTCCTCTTCTATTATGTAATCTTCTGCTTACTCTAATTTCTCTTCCTCCTCGGACGCTGTGGAAAAATCTTGAACCCCATCAAGTTATGTACAATCTCATAGAAAGAAAGAGTAATTAAAATATACTTTTCTCAGAAAAAAGAAATCACCATTTTTTCCTTTTTCAAGAATCTCTGTAGTCACGCCAACAAATAAGCATAGTAACACAACGCCTCATAATATAAAACTTTGCTCTCTGTTCTTTTACCAAAGTAGCACATTTCCTTGTAAAAGCACATCTTTTGTTGTGAGATGAGCGGCAGCTACGAGCTAAGCTTTCTTTTTTGGACAGTTTCCATTTGTCATCTAAGTAAAATTGCTGTGGAACTGTATCAGTAGCCATGAAAAGAGAGTAAATCAAGAAAATTTATAGAGATTTTGTTGTTGGACTTGGAATTTTTGGTTACCCTTTTTTGGCTATTTGTGTAAAAGCTCACAAAAGTGGAGTTTTCTGGGGATTCTTGAGGATGAAGATGAAGAGTTTTTGAGAGTTGAGTCAGTCAGTTGGAGGGTTTGAGAGATGGCAACTAGGGTTAGTATTTATAATGGGGTTCTGGTTTTTAGGAGTAACAAAGGAATTTTGGACTATTTATTTTATGATTATGATAGTATTATTTTTATTTTACTAAATATGAAATACAATATAGGAATTACTAATTTGGGATAAATAAAAAAAGAGAATGATGTTCTTCTCAAAAGCTCTTCTTCGAAAGTCCTTTAAGAAAAATAAAGTATTAAATTAATAATAAAAAAATTATATAAATTTATTTGTGTAAAACAAAATTATTATTTTATTTTTAATCGAACGAATCAATTATTTAACAATAAAATATATGCATAGAATAATCATTACTCCTTCGACCTCAATTTATACGACGGAACTTAGAATTCTGAAAGTCAAATTTATTAACTTTGACAGTAGATTCGAACATGAAATCTTTAAATTTTTTTGAAATAAAATTTATATATTTAGATACTATGTAAAAGGCATTATAAATTATACAGTAATAATTAATAATTTAAAAAATATAAAAAAGATTACGGTATATTTTACGGTTAAAAAAAACTCGTTTAACTCGAAATTCAAAATTCCATCATGGGACGAGGCAGCAGTATTTAGTTCTCATTTTATAATTCCATAGTATAATTGAAGTATAAAACTAATTGTTCTCAAACTACACGACCTTTGAGGGGAGCAATGAGGGCTCACATCGAGAGTCCCGCCGTTAAAAAATCAGCCCTATATTATATTATTCTAATAAAAGTGATGAAAAAACAAAAAATATGGTGGATTCCCAATGTTATACGTCATGAAGTTACTTAAATCAGTGAAAGAGAAATGGGTTTCTAATTAATGCGATGATAATAACAGGCAAATCCCAGTGAACTGAGCTGCTATATAGAGCTAGTAGACCTCTGAGACTGTCATTTTCTTAGAAGCATTTAAGCAGAGAATTAATTGAAGTATAGAAACTTGGATTTCATCTTTTTCTAACGGGGTTACCAGCATTAAAAACCCAGAATTATCAATAATTGATCCAACCGGAAAAAAAAAATAGTATATGAATTTATCTTGTAATGATCAATTTAGTGTAGGGCGGTTCGAAATCAAACCGAAATCATTAACCAAATCGAACCGATGGCATGGTAAACGGATTGGAATTTTATAATTAACGGCTTAACGGTTTTGGGGCGAATTACTCAATTTTCTTATCAGGTAAACCGTTAACCCGTTAAAATTTTATATTTACATTTTTCCCCTATGTATATAAACTTGTTACTACATTGTTGCATAAGTAGTTGTACATAAAATGATAGAATTGTTTAGGGGTGTTCGTCGGTCGGTACGGTATTTAGATATTTCGGTTCGATATTTTCTATTCGGTTTCGTAAAATGCTATACCAAAACCGTACCTAATTATATTCGGTATGGTTCGGTTTTTCTTCTTTCGATTTCGGTTTATTCGGTTCAGTAACTTCGGTTTATTCGGTTTGAATATTGACTAGTGCATAGAGTCATAGACGGTAATATTCTTAGTTAAAGTACTTAAAAGTACAAAATTAAAAACGTTTGTTGATAAAAAATTTGTCCAAAACCAACAAATATCAACCTAGAGAGAGAAAACTTAGAGAAATATGGTGTTACTTGTTTACAGTTAATTGATGAACTTAGAGAATAAAGGAAAGTAACATTTTTTAGATTTCTTATATTTATGTTATAATTAATAAAATGTGTATATGTAATATAATAAATATTTCTGTACGGTATCAATATTTCGGTATTTCATTTTAAAATATCAAATACCATACTTAATACTTATATTTTTTAAAACGTAAACCAAATACCATACCAAATACCAAAATATCAAATACCAGATATCAAAATTTTCGGTTTCGTTACGGTAATATGGTATTTACCAAACTACGCACAACCCTAGAACCGTCTATATATAGCTAATGGCAATCTTCTCTGGCTTCTCATGAATTATGAGTAGACATGAATTGAATTTCTTTATAGGCCATTTTACTTAAGTGGGGTTTGTTTCATTACTTCACTTACCGTTAGAGTTTGAAGTTTGTTTGTAAGTGGGGTTTTCTAATTGTTTTGTGGTTAACAATGCTAATGGTACTAATTGTTAAAAAAACTAACGGAGATAGTTTCAATAATGCATTTGGCCGTTTGGTAAAAAAAATCTATTTGGTTTAGCCAATAAATCGCCTGATAACCGCCCGATAATTGTTAATCCGATATCAATTCGCCCGTTGTCTTATTGGATGGCTAGCGGATTACTACATTTATAATCCGATAACCGATAAACCAAACCGTTAAATATAATTATCCGTCTGATAAGCACCCTAGTTTAGTGTATACATTTTATAAAATTTACAATTTCAATTTATATGACGTGTTTAACTATATTATTAAAAAGGAGTGACACATCACTTAAATATATTGATGTGTTGCGATATGGAGAGTCTGTGTCTCATCGGAATGGTGATATAGTCAATCACATTCGCCATCTCTTGGCTAGGAAGTGAGTGGTCTATATATATATATATATATATATATAAGAAGGCGAATTCGATAGTTGATGGTTTAGCCAATTTGGCCTTTAGTGAAGAGCCTCATTTTGAATTGCACGCGCATGTATAATATTTCCTCGCGTATTGCGAGAGATGTTATTGGGGTCTCGTGTGTATGTAAGATAGTTTGTTATTGGCAAGTTGGAAGTGGGATTCTTCCCACATCGGAAGAAAGAAGTTCCGTGCCTGTCATGTGAAACAACCCCGGGACCGACCTTACTCGTACCGTGCATGTTAGCCTCGGAACTGATCATTATGAAATAGCATATAACAGGCACGAGATTGACTCAACAGGCACGAGATTGACTCAACAGGCACGAGACTGACTCAACAGGCACGAGATTGACTCAACAGGCACGAGATCCTAGAGTTAATTATTTTTAATAGAAAAATCAAATTTGTTTGAATTTTAAATTCAAAATTCGAATAAATAGTCGTGTCTGTTTGTGAAACAAGACATCTTTTCTGAAAGGGTCTATTGGTTGCCTATAAATATACAAGAATTCCAACGAAGTGGATATAGAAAATCACAAGTGTTATTGCAGGCTTTGTTGTATCCTGAAGAGAATCGTTTTGTATTTTCCCTAAATTAGTATACAGACGATAACTCTTTAAGGACAGTCGATTTTCACGCCTCAAAGCCAATTTTGTTTATCATTTTCTAACAATCTTAAAGAGTTATTCTGCTATGGAGAAATTGATGTCTGTTGTTGAGAATCCAAAGGAGTTCATCAAACTTGATCGCTTTGATGGAACGAACTTTACCCGTTGGAGAGACAAGATGATATTCTTGTTGTCCGCTCTCAATATCTACTATGTTCTTGATTATGCCTTGCCTTCGATGCCTGAGCCCACAGCAGAAGATTCTGACGCAGTCAAGAAAGAAAGGAAGAAACGAGAACATGATGAACTGTTGTGTCGCAGCCATATTCTGAATACTTTGACAGATCGACTCTATGATCTTTACTGCAATCTGAAGTCGCCAAGAGAGATTTGGACTGCTCTACAAACTGCATACCAGAATGAAAAACGAGGTATTGACAAATTCCTGGCTCTGCAGTACTTTGAATTTAAAATATTTGATACTAGGCCTATAATGGATCAGATTCATGAACTGCAAATCTTAGTATCAAAACTAAGTGATCTTGAAGTTAAAATTCCTGATGCACTTCAAATAGGTGCTATTCTTTCGAAATTGCCTTCCTCTTGGAATGACTATAGAAAGAAAATCCTACATTCTATGGATAAAATGACTGTGGAACAATTTCGTACTCACATTCAAATTGAAAGTGAGACTCGTGCTCGTGATGCTATTAGTCAGCCTTCGAGTTCCGCAGTCAATTTTGTCAGTCAGATGATTCAGGAAGTGGAAACAAACATCTGAAAGTTTCCAAAAAGTCTTCTTTTAAAAAGAGAAAGAACTTTAGTTGGCATCATTGTGGAAAGAAAGGCCATATGATTCGGGACTACAGATATAGAAAGGCAGAAATAAATTATGTTTCTGCTTACATCGTTGAGTCTGATTCTTGTTTATGGCATGCTAGACTAGGACATTTAAATTTTGGCTCCTTGAATTATATGTCCAAAAATGGTTATATCTCATGTAAAACTCAACATATAAAATGTGAAATTTGCATACAAGCAAAGATGACTAAGAAACCATTTCGTAAAGTTGAAAGATCCACAGAACTATTAGATTTAATACATTCAGACTTGTGTGAATTAAATGGAGAATTAACTAGAGGAGGCAAAAGATATTTTATTACTTTTATAGACGACTTCTCTAGATTTACATATGTTTACCTACTTAGAACTAAGGACGAAGCTTTTCAAAAGTTTAAAGAATACAAGTCTGTTGTGGAAAATCAAAGGAGTAGGAAAATTAAAATTATTCGAAGTGATAGAGGCGGAGAATATTTTCCTAACGAATTTAATAAGTTCTGTGAAGAGCATGGCCTAATACATCAAATGAGTGCCCCTTATACTCCTCAACAAAATGGGTTAGCGGAAAGAAAAAATAGAACTTTGGTGGATATGGTTAATGCTATGTTACTTAATGCACATCTGCCACATAATTTATGGGGTGAAGCACTACTAACTGCATGTTATATTATAAATAGAGTACCTTCAAAAAGTATGCATATTTCGCCTTATGAGCTTTAGAATGGTAGAAAACCAAATTTAAATTATTTTAAAGTGTGGGGGTGTATATCCTATTATAGAGTACCTAACCATCAAAGAACAAAATTGGGTCCTAGAGGAATTAAAAGTGTTTTTATAGGATATGCACAACACTCCAAAGCTTATAGACTGCTAGATCTAGAATCTAATGTCATTATAGAATATACATGTTGAATTTATTGAAAATAGATTTATAAATGACAATGTTGATGAAATGACTGAAATAAATGGAAAACGTATTGATACTAATAAATTGTCGCTTTCTGAAATTATTAAAACTAAGGAAAGAAGTGATGATATGCAGATAGAACCAAGGAAAAGCCAAAAAATAAGAAAAGAAAAACATCTTGGTTCAGATTTTATTTCTTCACAATCTATAGTATTTCTTGTTGAAGGAGATAGGACAAACGTTTGTAATCAAATTTCTATTGTATTAAATGTTGAAGAAGACCCAAAGACGTTTCAAGAAGCAATGTCTTCTAGAGCCGCTGCCTTTTGGAAAGAGGCCATTAATGATGAAATGGACTCAATTATATCCAACAACACTTGGGTTTTGGTTGATCTTCCTCTTGGATCAAAACCTATAGGTTGTAAGTGGGTCTTTAGGAGAAAGTACAATACAGATGGTTCTGTCCAAACCTTCAAAGCAAGATTAGTTGCAAAAGGTTTCACTCAAAAGGAAGGCATAGACTATTTTGATACATATGCTCCTGTTGCAAGAATAACATCCATTAGAGTCCTTTTATCCTTGGCCTCTATCTATGATCTTTACGTACATCAAATGGATGTTAAAACAGCCTTTTTAAATGGGAACCTTAGTGAAGAAATATATATGCAACAACCTGAAGGTTTTGTTCTTCCGGGAAACGAGAAGAAAGTTTGTAAATTGATAAAGTCTCTTTATGGTCTTAAACAAGCGCCTAAACAGTGGCATGAAAGATTTGATAGTGTAATACTATCAACCGGATTCGTACATAATAATGCAGACAAGTGCATTTACTCTAAATTTACAAAAGAATATGGAGTAATAATTTGTTTATATGTCGATGACATGCTGATTTTTGGTACGAATCTACAAGGAATTACCGAGACCAAGAAGTATCTAACCTCAGTTTTTAAAATGAAGGATTTAAATGAAGTTGATACTATTTTGGGAATCAAGGTCAAAAGAGATAACAAGCAAGTGACTTTGTCACAAGCACATTATATAGATAAAATCCTTACTAAATTCAGTCATTTAGGAATAAAGGGGTATAATACTCCTTATGATTCTAGTGTTAAGCTAACTGCAAATACTGGAAGAGCAGTAGCACAGTTGGAGTATGCAAGTGCGATAGGTAGTATGATGTATGCAATGCATTGCACTAGACCCGACATTGCATTTGTTGTTTGTAAACTTTCAAGGTTTACCAGTAATCCAGGTAATGATCATTGGAAAGCAATAAGTAGAGTACTTGGATATTTAAAATATACAAAGCACTTAGGCATTTGCTATAATGGTTTTCCTAATGTATTAGAGGGATATTCTGATGCAAGTTGGATTACAAGTGTTAATGATAATAAATCCACATCAGGATGGATATTTACTCTAGGCGGTGGAGCCATTAGTTGGGCATCCAAGAAACAAACATGTATTTCCCATTCTACTATGGAATCTGAATTTATTGCATTAGCAGCTGCTGGAAAAGAAGCAGAATGGCTGAGGAATATGTTACTTGATATAAAGTTGTGGCCACAACCTATGCCAGCCATTTCCATATTCTGTGATAGTGAGACTACAATGTGTGTTGCTCACAATAAAATATATAATGGGAAATCGAGACATATAAGCTTGAGACATGCTTATATAAGAGAATTAATTACAAATGGAGCTATAGCTATAATATATGTGAGATCAAATAAGAATTTGGCTGATCCACTTACGAAGCCATTAGGTAGAGATGTAGTACAACAAACTTGTGGAGGGATGGGGCTGAGACCCTTAAATTAAATACAAGGAATAGGAACCCCACTTTGAGTTAGTATACACTCTAACAATATAAGTTCAATGGGTAATAACAAGTTACTTGTATTGTTTAAGCACTGATCTCCTCTTTAGGAGCCCTAATTCTATTGTACTACTTACTGTTATGTGAGGAGTTAAGGAGTTGTTAAATGCTTGTTATAACAGGGGCATAAAGACAAACTCCAAAGTGCATACTGTTACATGAAGAGGTTGATTAATCTTAATGGAATTATTAATGTCTGGAGTAACAGGGACATAGTAACTAATTCCACCTATATGAATATTGAAGTGGTGCCGCTTCTAGCAAGATTTAAAGGGTTGATCTTGTAAATATTCATGAATTCAGGATGAGCACATGGCCGTAAACGTGCTAAAGCGAATACTGGATTTTCTAAGCTACTAGATAACACTGTGTGTGTGGTACTTTCGGTTTTGGCACAAGGATTTGTGGTTCAAATCTTAAGATACCATTAACTTCGTCAAAACTTTAATATACTTACACTAAAGGAAAGTTCAAATCTGTAAAAGATACTTTCAATTATTCACAAGTGTTATGAAGTGAAATAACAAACTAGTGGGGGATTGTAAGATAGTTTGTTATTGGCAAATTGGAAGTGGGATTCTTCCCACATCGGAAGAAAGAAGTTCCGTGCCTGTCATGTGAAACAACCCCGGGACCGACCTTACTCGTACCGTGCATGTTAGCCTCGGAACTGATCATTATGAAATAGCACATAACATGCACGAGATTGACTCAACAGGCACGAGATTGACTCAACAGGCACGAGACTGACTCAACAGACACGAGATCCTAGAGTTAATTATTTTTAATAGAAAAATCAAATTTGTTTGAATTTTAAATTCAAAATTCGAATAAATAGTCGTGTCTGTTTGTGAAACAAGACATCTTTTCTGAAAGGGTCTATTGGTTGCCTATAAATACACAAGAATTCCAACGAAGTGGATATAGAAAATCACAAGTGTTATTGCAGGCTTTGTTGTATCCTGAAGAGAATCGTTTTGTATTTTCCCTAAATTAGTATACATGCGATAACTCTTTAAAGACAGTCGATTTTCACGCCTCAAAGCCAATTTTGTTTATCATTTTCTAACCGTGTATATACGCATTTGTCATCACTAGCAACAAGCTTTTATTAGTTTTGTACAACTGTTTTAGGGAGTGCGTAGAACATATTAAAATCTACTTAATCGAAATTTTAGAATGGATTATGACACTAACCAGCATTAAGTGATGATAATTAATCATATTGGTTGCCATCAGTAGGCAGTAGGTGAATGGTTATGTCCTACATCATAGTCGGTGATAATGTAAACAATTGTTGCATTGTTATCGTACTTGGTATATACATATATAGCTGTAATCGCCAGATATATAAATATCAAACTAGCAATTTCAGGTGCTATATATATATATATATATATATATATATAATTATACATAGATAATCATATATCGCATATTCTTCGGCTATTTCTAATTTAAGCAATTAAGTAAACGGCTATTATTAGCGTGGAGTGTGAACCTGGCAATTAAAATTTTTGGACTTCACGTGAAATTTAAAGCTTAAGCAAGGAGTAATTTTTTCTTAAAATGTCATGCATCATCGACAGGGGCGGGTCAATGAATTTGGTGGCCCAAACTTATATCATAATAAGAGGCTCCTGAATTTAATATGTTTAAAATTCATATAATAATGACTAATGTGAGACGGAAAAAAAAATGCTTCATGCTCTATGGACCAATCAAACAAAATAAATAAAAATAACTAATTCAAAATAAATGAAATAACTAAATCAGAAGAGCAAAAATTTGAAGAAAAATAGTTAGAAACATGAACAAAAAATAAGTATACCCAGGAGAGGAAAAATCAGAGTTTGAAGAGAGGTAAATAAATGTACAAATTAATGAAATAGAAAGAAATTTTTCATAATTTACTCGCTAACCGGGATAACTTTAACCAAATTTAAGAAAGTATAAGTATAACCTTTTATTAACAGCAATTTGTTATAAAATAAAGACTGTAAAGTAAAGACAAGTATAGAGAGAAACTGATATATTATTCGAATTCAAATCAATATACATAATGAACTGAAATCACTTCTATTTATAGAAGAAAGGAAGATGATGTGTCAGCTGCTACTACAAGCTGTTGTGAAAGCTGCTATTATACCAGATATGGATAATCTTCTACTGAGGGCAATGATCATTCATAACGGAGTACTGAAAGGATAAGCTCATTGTACCCGGCATGGATAATCTTCTACCCCATAACGGAGTATCAAAAGGATAAGCTTATTATACCCGGTATGAATAATCTTCTACTGGAAGTAATATTTATCCATAACCGAGTACCGAAGTGATAAACTTCTTCAGGAAGCTTATTTCCAATAGAGTACTAAATAGATAAACATATTTACGGCGGAGTCCCATATGGATAAGCTTCTTCAGGAAGCTTATTTACAACGGAGTACTAAATGAACATTCATAATATAATATATTTATAACACTCCCCCTTGGATGTTCATTAAAAGACAATGTGCCTAATTAAAACCTTACTGGGAAAAACCACGTGGGAAAAAATCCTAGTGAAGGAAAAAGAGTATACATATTTAGTAATATACATTGCTATGTGCCTCGTTAAAAACCTTATAAGGAAAACCTCATGGGAAAAAAACCTTAGTAAGGAAAAAAGAGTGCATCGCGTATTTTACTCCCCCTGATGAAAACCTTGTTTTAAATATTTGAGTCTCCGCATTCCAATCTTGTATCATCTTCTCAAAAGTTGAAGTTGACAAAGATTTAGTGAATAAATCTGCTGGATTATCACTTGAACGGATTTGTTGCATATCAATGTCACCACTTTTCTGAAGATCGTGTGTGTAGAATAATTTTGGTGAAATGTGCTTCGTTTAGGCTATGCATGCAGCATTGTCTTCGTATAAAATTGTGGGTCTTTTCTCACATTCCAAACCACATTTTTCTCTAATAAAATGAATTATTAATTTCAACCATACGCATTCCTACTTGCTTCATGAATAACTATTATCTCAGCGTAATTTAAAGAAGTAGCAATAATAGATTGCTTTGTGGAGCGCCATGATATGACAGTACCTCCATATGTAAATACGTACCCGATTTGAGATCGAGCTTTATGGGGATCAGATAAATAGCCTGCATAACCAACAAGATCTGCACTATCTTTGTTAGCATAAAACAAACACATATCAAGAGTTCCCTTGAGTTCCCTTTAAATATCGCAATATATGCTTAATCACGTTCCAATGTCTCCATGTAGGAGAAGAACTATATCTTGCTAGTAAATTAGCAGATAATTCTATGTCAGGCCTTGTAGCATTAACAAGATACATTAGTGCACCAACTGCACTGAGATAGGGTACTTCGGGACCAAGGAGTTCTTCGTCCTCTTCTAGAGGTCGGAACAAATCCTTATTCAATTCAAGTGATCAAATAACCATTGGTGTACTCAATGGGTGCGCCTTTTTCATGTAAAAGCATTTTAAGACCCTTTCTGTATAGGCAGATTGATGGATAAATATCCCGTCTGCTAAATGTTCAATTTGCAGACCAAGACAAAGTTTTTTCTTTCCAAGATCTTTCATCTCAAATTCTTTCTTAAGATATTCAATTGCCTTTTGGAGCTCTTCTAGAGTTCCAACAAGATTTATGTCATCAACATAAACAGCAAGTATAACAAATTCTGATGCCATTTTCTTTATAAAAATACATGGGCAAATAACATCATTTATGTAACCTTCTTTCAGCAAATATTCACTAAGGCGATTATACCACATGCGCACAGATTGATTTAAACTGTACAAAGATCTTTGTAATCTAATTGAATAAATTTTCTGAAATTTTGAATTCGCTTCAGGCATTTTAAATCCTTCAGGGATTTTCATATAAATTCATTATCAAGTGAACCGTACAAATAAGATGTAACTACATCCATTAGATGTATTTCAAGCTTTTCATGCCGTGCTAAACTGATGAGATATCGAAATGTTATGACATCCATAACAGGTGAATATGTTTCATCAAAATTGACTCCAGCTCGTTGTGAGAATCCTTGTAAAACAAGGCGAGCTTTGTATCTTTCAACTTCATTTTTATCATTCTTTTTTCACACAAAAATCATTTATGACCAACTGGTTTTACCAGCAGGTGTTTGGACTACTGGTCCAAAGACCTCTCTTTTAGCAAGTGACTTTAATTCTGATTGAATTGCTCTTGCCATTTTGGCCAATCAGATTTTTGTCGATATTTTTGGTAGATCGAGGTTCAAGATCCTCACTATCTTGCATAATATTAAGTGCAACATTATATGAAAAAATATTATCTACCACTATTTCAGATCGATTTAAACTAATTCCATCATCGGTCGAACTTATTAAAAGTTCTTCACTCACATGAGCTTCGGGTTCATTGATTTTCTTTGGGAATCTTAGAACTAATAAGATCTTGGGTCTCTTCAGAAGATCCCTTCATAGTATCGTTTTGATCATTTGTCGATTTTCTTTTTCGAGGATTTCGATCCTTAGAACCCAAAGGCCTACCACACTTCAGGTGTGCTTTAGGTTCACTAGCTTTCATGCTAGTAGATGGTCCTACTGGGACATCAATTCGGATAGGCACATTCTTTACTGGGATATGTGACTTAGTTATCCTTTTCAAATTAGTAAATGCGTTTGAAATTTGATTTGCTATATTCTGTAAATGGATGATCTTCTGGACCTCCTGATTACCTATAGGGGTACGAGGATTAAATTGAGAAAATGATGAAACTTTCCACACAATTTCTCTTTTGATTTCCTTTTTTTCTCCTCCTAATTTTGGGAAATTTGTTTCATCAAGCCGACAATTTGCAAATCGAGCAGTAAATAAATCTTCTGTCAATGGTTCAAGATAGCGAATAATAGAGGGTGATTCAAACCCAACATATATTCCTATCCATATTTGTGGTCCCATATTACTGCGTTGTGGTGGTGCTACTGGCACATATACAACACATCCGAAAATTCGTAGATGGATAATATTTGGTTCATGACCAAAAACTAATTGTGACAGAGAATATTTATTATAATGTGTCGGTCTGAGACGAATAAGTGATGTTGCATGCAAGATAGCATGACCCCAAACAGTAGTGTGCAATGTTATTTTCATAAGTAGTGGTCTTGCTATCAATTGCAGGCGTTTAATAAATGACTCTGCAAGGCCATTTTGAGTATGAACATAAGCTACAGGGTGTTCAACTTTTATCCCAACTGATAGACAATAATCATCAAAAGCTTGAGATGAGAGTTATCCAGCATTATCAAGGCGAATAGCCTTTATAGGATAATCTAGGAATTGTGCCCTTAATCGAATTATTTGGGCTAATTGCTTTGCAAACACTAGGTTGCGAGATGATAGTAGGCACACATGAGACCATCTTGAAGATACATCTATTAGAACCATAAAATATCTAAACAACCCACTTGGTGGGTGAATAGGTCCACATATTTCCCCATGTATACGCTCTAAAAAGGCAGGGGATTCAATGTCAACCTTCATTGGTGATGGTCTAGTGATCATTTTGCCTTGATAACAAGCATCACAAGAAAATTCGTCATTTGTAAGAATCTTTAGGTTCTTTAATGGATGCCCACTCGAATTTTCAGTAATTCGTCTCATCATTATTGATCTAGGATGACCCAAACGGCCATGCAAAAGCACAAAAGTATTTGAATCCGTAAACTTCTGGTTTACGATTGAGTGTGCTTCAACTGTACTAATTTTTGAATAGTATAAGCCAGAAGATAAAGTTGGTAACTTTTCTACAATGCATTTTTGACCAAAAATATTCTTTGTAATACAAAGATATTCCCTATTCATTTCATCTATTGTCTCAACATGATACCCATTTTGGCGGATATCTATAAAACTCAACAAGTTTCTTCGAGACTTGGAGGAGAACAATGCATTGTCTATAATAAGTTTTATTCCCTTAGACAGAAATATAATGGCTCTTTCGGAGCCTTCAGTCAAACTTATATTACTAGAAATTGTTGAAATATTTGCTTTTTCCTTATGCAAATAAGAAAAGTATTTCTGATCCGTGAATATGGCATGAGTTGTTCCACTATCAATAACACAAATATCTTCATGATTTGTCTTTGATCCAAACATAATTTGAGGATTATCCATATTCTTCAAAATGACATAAATAAAATATATTATAGTAAACATCATTATCAAAGCATAACTTTTATTTATGTACAACAATTACATAATCATACTATCTATTACAAACAACAAAAACTAAAATATTTACATTTCTACAGATTCACTACCGATTACATGACTTGTTTCTCCTTCCGAGAGTGCAGAGTAATCAGCTACATCCAAATGCATGAAGTCTAAATTATCTTCAGAAATAAAATTTGCTTCACATTTTTCTCTGTCTTCTTCAGGGAGGCTTGATAAAGCTCAACCAGGTATTTTGGCGTACGACAGGTACGTGACCTGTGCCATTTTCCTCCACATCTATAGCATGCATTTTCTGCATTTGGTGGTTGCACCGCTTCATGCTTTTGTTCCTTCCTTTTCCACTGCTGGTAGCGAGGAGGATTCTTTGGTGCATTATGATTACCATGATTAGGGTTTCTTCCCCGACCACGACTGGGGCCACGACCTCTTCCACGTTTAGCTTGGTGGAAGTTCGTCTCATTCACTTCAGGGAATAGACAAAAACCAGTAGGTCGACTTTCATGATTTTTCATTAATAGCCCATTATGTTGCTCGGTTATATGAAGATGTGAGATAATTTCAGAATACTTTTTAAATCCCATCTCTCGATATTGCTGCTGCAGGAGCACATTCGAGGCGTGAAAAGTGGTGAAAGTTTTCTCCAACATATCATGATCAGTAATATTATCACCACATAATTTCAATTGGAAAATAATTCTTGAACATAGTAGAATTATACTCACTGATAGATTTAAAATCTTGTGCCTTAGACGAGTCCAATCATATCGTGCCTGTGGAAGAACGACCATCTTCAGGTGGTCATATCTATCTTTCAAATTATTCCACAGTATGACTGGATTTTTAACAGTAAAATATTCCATTTTTAGGCCATCATCAAAGTGATGACGTAGGAATATCATTGCTTTGGCACGGTCTTGGTTTGATGCCTAATTTTTGTCTTTAATGGTGTCTGCCAGACCCATCGCATCAAGATGAATTTCAGCATCAAGCACCCAAGACATGTAGCGTTTGCCCGATATATCCAGGTCTACAAATTCAAGTTTAGAAAGATTTGACATTATTTAGGAAAAGAAAGTTCGTACCTCTAATACTTTCAAAGTATTTGCTCGAGATGGCAGAGTCTTGTGCTGATAACGTGTTATAAAATAAAGCCTGTAAAGTAAAGACAAGTATAGAGAGAAACTAATATATTATTCGAATTCAAACTAATGTACATAATGAACTGAAATCTCTTCTATTTATAGAAGAAAGGAAGCTGTTGTGTAAGTTGCTACTGCAAGCTGCTGTGTAATCTGCTACTGCTAGCTGCTGTGTAAGCTGCTATTATACTAGATATGGATAATCTTCTACTGAGAGCAATGATTATCCATAACGGAGTACTGAAAGGATAAACTTACTGTACCTGGTATGGATAATTTTCTACCGAGGATAATGTTTATCCATAACGGAGTATCGAAAGGATAAACTTATTATACCCGGTATGGATAATCTTCTACCGGGGGTAATGTTTATCCATAACCGGGTACCGAAGTGATAAGCTTCTCCAGAAAACTTATTTCCAATAGAGTACTAAATAGATAAACATATTTACGGCGGAGTCTCATATGGATAAGCTTCTTCAGGAAGCTTATTTACACCGGAGTACTAAATAAAGTCCATAATATAATATATTTATAACACAATTATATATATATATTATATGATAGAATAATATTTTTGGGACCTTTATATGTTGGGGCCTGGAGCGGCATGCAGCTTCACCCTAAATAATATGCCAAGGCATTCGGTTGAATTCGCCACAAAACTAATGCGGCTTTTGGCCGTGTTAAATAATACATGTGCATTAAGTTATGCGAGAATCGATGTCTTATTTTATGCGAAATAACATGGAATAAGATATATATATATATTGCAATGCGAGAATCAAGCAATTTAAAGATAAGAAAAAACTAATTTAAAGTGAGTAATTCATGTATACAATTCTGACATTATATAGTTCCGGTGATATAACGAGTATGTGAAGCAAACTAATTGCCAATATTGGCTGCTGTTTTTTTCGAATATGTGATCTAACACTAAGAACATTTTAGAAGTTAGAGTATAATAGGGTCAAATAATACGTTATTTGGTGACAAATTAGGCGTTGGGGACATAAATTTCTGAATAGTGAGCTGACAATACGTCAACCATGGCTTCTTTAACAGTTCTGATATTTTTTTCGGCCCCCTACTTTACCAGATGAAGAAAAAAATGGCAGAGTAAATAAGAGCCACACAATTTTCTGAATATCATCCTCCATTTACACAAAAACCAAAAATAAAATAAAATGTTAAGTAGTACATGTAAATTTAATTAGTGGGGTATAATAGTACTGCTTATTATTTAAATAAAAATAAATTGAGGAAAGTGGAGACTAATGCAGGGAAAACAACAAATTAAATTCACGTTTCTAAGCTGGTCAACAATCAATATCTATATTAGCTTTATAGTACATATGCTAGATAAGAGTTGTTTCTACGTTGTTTTCAAAGATTAATAATCATGTACTTTATTCAGATCAATAATTTTAAGTCAGTTGATATGAATCTTATCTCTATTGGTTTTTAGCTATATCTCAAATGTTATCAGTTTCGATACATAAATTAAATAATACAATGACAGATTATTCCACAAAATGGATGTAGGAATAACATAGTTTAAATTAAAAAGTGTACAACTCGCATGGAGAGCAACTGAAAACGAAAAAACAAAAAGACTATTTCGAATGTAGTATTTTCATTTTATTAGAAACTGTCATCTATGTGGGTGTATACGTCTGAAAAATTTGCGATCGCTCACTATATTTCATTTTATGTTAATTTATTTAGGCACATAGTTTAAGAAAGAACCTTCGAAATTTATGATCATAAATATGAATTACATGGTTTGACTATAAGATTGTGTTATTAAGTTAAACTTTTTTCAAATATATAAAAATATTATTCTTTTAAAAAAAGTTAAAAAGAAAACAACTTCACATAAAAATAAAAATTAAATAGAGGAATATAATTCCAGATCCAAAGACAACATTTTCTTTTCTCCTTAGTGTTTCTAGTTTACGCATGAATTAAAATGGTGGATCTTGATTATAAATGGTATTACCAGTATTAACCAGTGGCGAAATCCGAAATTTACTCAAGGGTGTTCAAAATTGAACCAAGCGAAAAAATATTTCCGACAAAGAGTGGTCAATATATGATATATACCTCTAAAATCTAATAATTTACCTAGTACACAGTATAATTTTCCGACGAAAGGTGACCATCCTTCAAAACATATAGCTTCACCCCTGGTATTAACATAGACATCCTTATAACTATCGCACAATACCTGATTTTTTATACTCGTTTACAAAACAAATTGTGATAGTAAACCAATTGTTTAAATAAATTTTTGAGTATGATTTTTTCATCCGTAATCAAAGTTTTTGTGTTCAAATCTTGAGAATAGAAAAAATACTGATAAAAAGTAATTTCTCCTTTGCGACTCGAATTCGATATAGTCGGAACCCTAATGCAGGTATCGGATACAGAACACGGCTGAGGAACAACACTACTTACAAAATGTTACAGGAATTAAAGTCTGAGCAAAGGGTAATAATAATTAAAATCATTTTTTTTATTCATCTGCTAGTTACGTTCAGCAAATGAGGATGAACCCCTCTGCCATTTTCCCTTTATGGATAAGCCTCAAAGCTCACCCCGCCAAGTCGGTTGTCTTTTTTCCCACTTTATTGTTTGTAATTTTTTATCTGTTGTTAATTAATTATATACTAACTAATTCATTTAGATGTAAATTACTAAAATAAGTGTGTTTTGATTTACTTTTGTTTGTAACATATGTCTTTTAGAGTGAAGATTTGATTTATTTTTATAAACACGTGGAAAGAATCTAATTTTCGATATATCAAACTTCATGAGACATGTTGTATACTGCGCGAATAATATCTCATATTAGATGTTGATAAAAAGTAAAAAAAAAATACATATAAGACATGATGAATACTCTTAAATAATATCTTTTTAGGGAAAACCATAAAGACTCACTATATAAAGCGAATAATATTGCATTATGCGTGTTATATAAGAGTGACTTTGGTTTGACTTAGTATGACTTATCAATAACATAATGTAATACTATTAAGGAATGCAGTGAGATGAATGAGATTTATCCGACCTTAACCAAATATTTAAGGTTCGAATTCTGGGAATAAAAAATTCAATCCACCGTAAAGAGTACACCTCCTTAACTAAATGAGTCATACACGATCAACAAAATTAGGGGTACTAACTAACAGCTAAGTCCTCTTCAAACCGTTGAGATAGTTGTCCATCATACGGCTCACCAACTTTACTTGCCTCTATAGGAGGCTCGCACGCTCCGAACAGTTTCGAATCACTTACAATACACAGGCTATACAAAGGAAGTTGCAATTCTGAATTAATTGAACCAATGAATTTCACTTATTACAAGATGTCAAAACATAATGTAATCTGTCAAATTTCTTCCATGGTAAAAGATGAAAAAAGCCGAGGAATAGGGTGAAAAAGGATTGTATGGTTATATTGGTACAATAATGGGATAAGTAGGCTGTGCAGACATGACCTTTTCCTGATCCATCACCCAAATAGAGACCCACCAAATGACTGATCAAATGGACTTAAGCAATTATTCATTCTATGTTTGGCCTGCACCGTTATGTTACGTGGCTATTGTTGATTGTGTACATTTTATGTGAACATCAAGATTTGCCAAAACAGTGAAAAACACTTCAATTCTTAGGGTCTTTTGTCTTCCTTACCTTCTTCACTTGCTTTGAGAATTTAATTTCCAAGTAAATTCACAAAGTTAGGTGATGGTAATGGGTGATAACCCCACTTTTGCCGGTGTTTTTATCAAAAAGGGTAGCCCGGCACACAAGACATTTCGTATTCATGCAGTGTCTGAGGTAGGGATGGATGGATGTTTAACGAATCGGTGTCACGTGATACCGTTTCGTCGGAAAATTTTACCAAAAATATATGTATTAACATTGTGAGGAAATAAATAAATAGGATAAAATGACACCACTTAATGAAATTGTCTCTTGAATTGTTGGTTATGTGCTTTATTTTGTTCTAAGAAGTTATTGGTTCAAACCTCGGTAAGCACATTTTTTTTTTTTTTTGCAAATATTTAAGAGAGCCTTTGGTTAAAAGTTGTAACGAAGTAGAATTGAACTCATGACCGTTTCTAACTTAAGACTCTACAAAACCAATAGACAAAAGCTATTTTTTGTCTAAAAGTATGATAATTAAAGTTATTAATCTGTTTTTCTATAAATTATGATATCGCTTACAAAATTTCCTATGTACGCCCCTGTTCCGAGGAAGTGTCGTTCCTAAAGGGTATGACATAGACAATCTGCTCTAATGCAAACATTAATTTTTTTATCACATAATCTAATTTATTGTAGGTGCTTACCTCTATTAATTAAAAAATTTGCACGCGAAACTCATTGATAGAGAATTCCTTTATTTTTAAGGTTTATGGTGGGGATGAGATAAAATTTCTTTATTTTTAATTAGAACTTCAGGAATCACGAGAATGAAAAAATCTAGATAGAGAGCGTTTCCTCGATAATAAACATTATGCAATGTAAATTCAAGCTAACAAGGATTCAATGTAAGTAACGGACACGAGGAAAAAAAACATGAAAAATTAAATAAGACTCATCGCCAAAGTTAAATTTTTGTTTTATTATACGTATAAAGATCTTCTTTTTCAACATAAGGACAAAGAGGAATGAATATTCCAACATGTCATCTATCACTAATAATGTCATTAAACAACAAAAATTGATGGTAATTTGATTTTATCCCTCTCTCAAATATGGAAACTAATTTCAGTTACATGCTCTGCACTTTAATTTGTTCTCATTTTCTTTTTCTCATCCTAGTCCAAATTGTCGGAGTATTGGACGGTGGGACGGCTAAAATATGTAGAAAGAATAAAAGAAAATCATATAGTAGAAGCTTAGCTGTCACACTGACAAATCTTAAGCATTGTTTTTCTTGGACCATTTTTCTAATAATCATTAGGACATTAAAAATGACACGTGTTCTTTAAAGGGGAAATTATTGGGTGGCCGACATGGCGGATGCATAATTTAAGTTCTATAAGTTCAACCCCGAAGGTTTTTTTCTAGGAATCCATTGTATTTTTAAAATTATGGATTCAAACCTATTATTTGCTACAATTTTAGTAAATTTTTATATATAAATTTATATTTTTGCGTCGAAATTATTGGGTTCAGTTGACCCGATATTATAACTCTACATCCGCCTCTGTGTGGGAATCTCGGGATTGAATAATCATGATTAATTAATGTAATTAGTCTGGATGCAAATTGCCATAATACTAGGCCAAACCCATATACGCCCTCTCTAATTTGGCGCCAAAATTCATATGGACACCTCAACTTAGCTATGTTTCATTTAAACACTCCAACTATATTTCCACTGTTCCATTCAAAACACTGATATGGCAAAAAGATTGTAGTTCACGGCTCTTAGACGCGTGATTGAATCTTATTTAATATTTTCCTTTTCTTTATATATTCTTCTCCCCAAAAGTTCATCACCACCGTCTCTGGCCTATTGCTACAACTCCTTCGCCACCATTCTCATCCCTCTCTCTCCTCCGCCACTATTCCTCTTCCTCCTCCATTGTCATGAAGAAAAATAGGACGAAAACCTTCCAAATATTGTAGGAACTTCGTTGGTTTGATAATGACATAATTTATGTGTTGAAGCTTTTTACAAAATAAAATGCATAAAAAGAGAAAATTGTTGGCCCCTCCATTTATGTTTCTCTGTTCGATGATGAATTTGGGTAATATCAGTTTGAAATAGGGGTGTGCATTCGAATCGATTTATCGATAAATCGAATTGATTATTTGTTATCGGTTTATCGATTTCGATTTCGAAATTTTCCTTATCGAGTTATCGATTTCGATTTCTATTTTGTCCTCTTCGGTTATCGGTTTATCGATAAACCGATAAGATACACTATTTTTTTTAATTTTTTTTACCCTTATTCTATAATACCCTTTCCTTTACCCTAATTCCCTAACCATATTATTTCCTCTACCACATTTAAGAAATGATCATATTTAAAGTTTAAGGGAATGAAGTTCAAATTAATGGAAAACATAATTAGCCGTGATGATGTATTTTGTTTTTTTGTTTTTTTATACCGTTGGAGTGTTAGCGGCATACATCTGATCCCTTACTTTAGTTTCATTGTATGTGCTTGTTGACACAATTTTTATGTTATAAAACGGTGCTCGTCTTATTTTAGTTTTTTTTGTCCATATTAGTTAGGCGTGTTTGTAGCGATTTACTTTTCATGGAATTTCGCAAATTTTCTTATTGGTGTAATCGATAACCGAATCGATAAACCCTAAAAATCGATAAATCGAAATCGAAAAAATCGAAACCTAATTGAAACGATAACGATAAGCATATGTACAAATCAATAATCGATAAGTAGTTATCGATAAGGGTCAAAATCGAATCGATAAATCGAATGCACGCCCCTAGTTTGAAATTCTTGTTACCCGGCTCTTCAAAAATTCGAAGCTTTAAGAAATAGAAATTTTATATTATTGCTGATAATATCAGATAAAGATTAAAGTTGAAACTTAAAAGCTCTATAAATTCCCACTCGAGTTCGAAGCTTTAAATTTCGAATTGAAGAATTTGGAGGTTATCTTATTGTGTTTTCATTCCCACTTGATTTGTTCTTGAATTTCATAGATGTGGGTTGGTTGATTTTGACCCAGAGATAGTTTGTGGTTATTGGAGTTTCTATGGACAATTTTGTTCTTGAATTTCAATTCAGATTTAACTTTTAATTTTTAGAATTCTATCAAATTTATTTTTAAAATTATAGGTTCATAGTTATTACCTATTGTACTAGTTAATTCTAACACATAAATTTATGTTTCACGTTAAAAATATTTGAATGCGGATGAACCTAGTGGTTGATACTACAAAGTTACATTCGTCTATGATCAGGGGCGCTACTTGAGTGTGGGATATGAATTCGGTCGAAACTTTTAATTAAATTATGTATTTGTCTTTAAAAATTTATTGAATATATATGTACAACGATTATTAATTTTCTACTATGTCCCTCTTAGTGATATTTTCGTAGCTAAAAGAACCTACGAACATCTATTGTTAACCAGAATAGCGGCAAGAGAACAATAAAAGAATTGAATAATTCTATATTTCTCAAAGATATTCAACCCTATTATACCTTTAAGCTGCGACAAAAAAATGTTCTATTTTCTTTCTAATTTTTTTATTATAGAACCCAAAATACGCAGTGTTTCAAAGATTGGGTGCATGAACTTCAGAATATAATTGTTCATTTCAAGTGTCAAACTAATCCCACATGGCCAAGCACTGTGCTATCACTTTTATTTGTATAAAAAAAAATAGCTAGTGACAAATATTAATTACCATTTGTGAAATAAAGATTTGGGGTGTGTTTGGTACGAAGGAAAATATTTTCCGGAAAATATTTTCAAATGTTTTCATGTTTGGTTGACTTAAATATTTTGGAAAACATTTTTCTCATGAGCTCACTTTCCTCCAATTGGAGTAAATATTTTTTCTTATCAAGAGAAGGGAAAATATTTTCCAAAACTCCATCTCAACCTTTCCCACCCTCTCTCCAAAAAAGGTTTTTTTTTCTTTTAAATTTCGGTTTTTCCGTTACCACCTACCGTACTATCTCTTCACTCCACCCCAACACCACCCACCCTACTACCCCCTCCCCCCGAAAAAAATATTTTTTAAATATATTTTTCAGTTTTAATTTTTTATTTATCGGTTTAAAAGTTCAAAATTATGAGCTCAGAGGTTTATGTGTTTGGAAGTTTACGGATTTAGAAATTATAAAATTTACGGGTTCGAACTTCTGCGGTTTTGAAAGTTTAGCGGTTCGAAATTTTATGAGATTTGTGGGTTCGGAAGGTTATTGGTTTGAAAGTTTATGATTTCATGTTTATTATATTTAAATTATTTATAAATACTCTTGAAAAATCATATTCTTTAATTTGCGTACCAAACACCAGAAAATGAATAAGATTACTTATTTTCCAGAAAACATTTTCTTGGAAAACGAAAACATTTTCCGTTAACCAAATACACCCTTAGTATCTTTGGTTTTGGAACGTGGTTTATAGGTCACATTAACGGACATGGTCGTCAATGAATACTTTATTCTTTCATAATTAATTAACAAGTTTGTAGTTTAATACCAAACAATTACTGGTTGGAGATTTAAGATATACAGGGGTGTCAAATGGGTGGTTGAACTGATTTTAACCCGCCTAAAATAACTTTGGGATTTTTATACAAATAGTCAGTTATATTCATTGTTTACTTTTTCTAGCCGTATATATAATTTATACATTAATTATACATAATTATATACATATAATACATAAATTATTCATATACTATACATCCGCTAGTTATTTTTAATTTAAGCGACTGAATGGACGGCTACTTGAATTAATTCTTCAAATAACTTTGACTGAGATAGGCTGGGTCATTGGCCCACTCAAAAATAACTTTGGCTGAGATGGGCTTCGGTCGTAGCCCCAACCCAACTCTTAGCAATCTTTGATTAATTTGTATTGTTTTCTTATGTATTTTTTAATTATCAATACGACTTTTTTACTTTTGTATTATGGTCATATATAACATAGCAAATAAAAAAAATATTATTTTAAAAATATTTTAGCAAAGTTATTTATGGATCAATTTGGGCTAAAAATTAATTAAACTTTAAATGGGTTAAAATAAGTTGGGTCAAGATGAGCCGAGTTCAATAAATGAACGGGTCAACGATCAACCCAATCTTATATGAATTAGACGGATCAAATGGGGTTGAGCTCAAATTGTTACCCCTAAAGACCAAGATATATATCAATTATTAAACTTAAACAAGAATATAAGCATAGTGTGCGCCGTATGCTACTATACGCTTGATTTAGAATAGGTACTTAGAATAGGCTTTTAATATTGAACTAGTATCAAAACCCGCGCGATGCGCGAATATATTGATAGAGTTTTATTCTTATGAAATTGTAATATGATTTAATATTATTTTAATAAAATTTAGTTGCTATTTTATTTTGTAATGCAATGTGCATAAATATAACAAAATCTATATAAATTTAAAGGATATACATCATATGGTAATCAAATAAATTTTTGATTCTTATTTAATTCTTTAATAAATTAGCAGGTACTTAGTATTATTTATTTTTTACTAATGTGATTTTTTATTAACTTGTCAATTGTCCTAATATTTTGTCACTATTTCTTTTAATATAACATAGATATATTTTTCTTACTCTAAAACTATTTTTACCTTTTTAAACTTATGTTATATTGTTTAAAATTTTAATTGTATAAATTTGTCAATAAATGTTTTGAGTACTATTTACATACCTTTTTTTTATATTTAATTGATTTAAAGTATAAATATTCTAATATTATCTTTATTCTCTCTTTTTATACATTCGTTTCTACTATAATAGTTGGTTAGTTTTTTATTAAATAATGTAATATTGTTTTTACTAAATTATAATTTTTAATTATTTAAAACTAAAAAGATATAATCCTTTTATTATTTTTGCAAAACATCTACCAATATTTTTAATAATTTTTATTTTATGTTATTTTTTAGAGAGAGAGAGAGAGAGAGAGAGATTTTTTTTATCAATAATACTTTTTGAGTATGTTTATTTATTATTTTTATTCTATGTCTCACACTATCTCTAATTTCCCTCTTTCTGTATTAGTTTCCCCTATTATAAATTTTATATAATTATTTTATTTAGTGTTTAATCCAATAATAGATAATATAACTAAAAGTGCATATGGCCATACTTTATAATTTACCAAAATTTCAAGCTATTTATTACATCTTTGGAGTTTTGTTTTCCAATTCAAAAGCTTGGATAAGATTTTATTTATTTTATTTTTCAATTCAAAATTTTGGATAAATTTTGAATATGATTTGATTTAACAAAATAAATATAGAGAAGATATATAGATTATTTTTATTTTATTATTACCATATAAGATTCAAAACAAAATTAATAATAAAAAATTTAATTTAGTAAATGGATTGCATATATAGTTCTTAATCGATTTTTTCCTTGGTTGACAATATCCCAAGCTACTAACTCTCCTTAATATTGCCAAGTAGCTTTTTAATCGCTTGCTACTTGGCTTAACCATAATGTCAATATATATGATAATTGTATTTCTTTAATATATATATATATATATATATAGATATAGATTTTCTTATTTACTTTCATTCTTTTATTCTACTGCTCATATTAATATTTAAATTTACTAATAATATGCATTATTATTTATTTATTTTTATTTATTAATTTATGTCTCACACTATCTATACCCTATCTTCTTATATTATTTTCTTATAAATTTTTATATATTTTATTAAGTGTTTAATTCTGTAATAGAAAAAAAGGAGCATGCGTTTATATTTTCTTATACTTCACCAAAAACTTGAGTTATTTTTTTTTGTTCGTTTTTCCATTCAAAAGCTTGAAAAAGAATTGAGTTGATATGACTTAAGAAAATAATATAAGATATATAGATTAATCTTATTATTTAATTCTTTGGCAAATGTTTTAAGGAAGAGATAGCGATAAATTTTCACTTGTCTTGTTATAACTTGCCACTTGGCTTAATTAAAATTGGAAAATTTATTCCTTATATATATATATTAGAGAGATATATTTTTGCATTTACTATTCATTTTTACCATACACATTATAGTACAATACAAATAAATATAAAAGTTATTCAATAGTAACTTTCGCTTATTACTCGTATTTCAAAGTGTGTGTTTTTATCCTAATTTTTTATAAAAAAATCTTATCTCAAAATATTTACAACGATACTTCAACTATCGGTTTTTTTTATACATGATGTTTCTAAAATAAATTATGAAATGGAAGAAAATGAATTATGTGGTTAGTAAATAATTACTAAAATAGAAATTATTATTTTTGGAAAGTTTTTGAATCTGTTTGCAATGGAAATAGTGTTCAATCTTATTTGATTTATACCTTTAAATTAAATTTGATCAAATCTATTTTGCCTTACCTTTAGATCTTGTTTCTAAATATTTTTGGATTTTGTCCTAGAAATACCAAGTAACTTTTTTCAGTACGCCACTTAACTTAATACTCTCTCTATTTCAATTTATGTGAACCTATTTCATTTTTAGTCCGTGCCATATAGTGTTTGAGAGTGTAGGTTTACTAGGCCATTGACTAGCAAAAGATGTCCTCTTCAAGATAAGATATACATATGCAGATGAATAAAAGTGAACGAGCTAGCATCAAATACTCTTAATAGTACATGAACATTGCGCACTTATTGGGAAAGTGTTTTCTTAAAGCAAGTGCACTACTTTCTCCTTTTTGTTAACCTTTTTTTCTTTTTCATTTAATACATCCAAGCTAACGTGTTTGGATCAAGTGGATATGAATTCAAAATTTAAACTTGACGAGTCAAATCTTTAGGTTATTAGCACTAAACACACTATATCTATAAAAAAATTATTTGATTCGTTTGAACCCATAGTTAAAACACACTACATTCACCTCTAAGATTAGGACACCTCACGATAATATAGAATCCTCTTTTTTTTTTTTTTTAGGTCAAATAGAAGATATTTATGTATATAACAAAACTAGAAAATACATTACAAAGTACTGTCAGTGCTGGAGTACTGTAATTCCCCCATTGTTGCAATGTTTTGATAAACTATATCAATATTACATACCAAAAATTTCCTAACTTCTTCGGTTCGTAAGATGTCTATCCAAAATACATCATTTGCAAAGATTGGAGAAACTGCTAGTAAGTTGGATCTTCCCAAAAAGCTTGGCTTTGCTGCCTCTTTTGCTAGTGCATATGTCACTCTATTCTATTACCTATACGTGTGTCTCACCATGAGCTTTTTCATTTTTTGCATTAACAACCTGCATTCACAAATCATAGGATCATATGTGTTAAGTTATCTGTGAGAAGTATTTGGACTATTTCTGCCAAGTCTGTATTGATGTCCAAAGGAATCCATCCATTTTGCTCAGCTAGTTACAGTCTTTTCAGGAGAGAGATAATATAGAGTCCTCTATTATACCTTCCAATGAGTTGTGAACTATATATTCCTTTGAAATTCTTTTTCAAAATTGTTGAGAAATACGTTTTTTTGAGCCGATGGTATTCATGAAATAACTTTTTTATTTTCACAAGTTAGGGATTAAGTTTGTGTATACACTTCCCAGATCCTACATTGTAAGAATAGGCCGAATATATTATTGTTGTTGATATTCCTTTGAAAACCTTAGTTTAGATTGAATTGTAGCTTGGAAAGAGTCTACTAGGCTGAAGAAAGTAGGTGATAATGCACGTGAATTTTAGGTGGAATAGGTAAAGATCTCCTCCAATTATAAGCTAATCATAAATAAATCATTGTATAATTAGACAATAACTAAGATCAAGGGGAGATCACTAGAGAACTGATGCTTATTACATTCTATATTTTTATGCCAAAAATAAAAGTATGAGATTTTTTCAGATTCAGACGGCAGACAACAACAACAACAACAAAACCAGCCTAATGATTTCTCTCTTTCTTTGTCTGTCCAATCAGCACAATGATTTTCCCTGTCACAACAGATGACAAATTAACTATTTTGACCACAACTATATCCAAGTTGCTTTAATTAATTAGTCGTTAATCTACTGCTAGTTAAGTGGTTTAATTAGAAGATGATACTCACATGGATGCATGTGGAAATTGTTACCTTTTAATTGGCATAAAAGTAAAATTAGGTTCCATTTCCATGTGACCTAGCTCTACATTTATCACTAAGCTTTAATGAAAAGTTGTAGTTTGCATAGATTCCAACTGCTGAATTAACCTTCTCTCACTTAATATCTTAATTAGACTCTCTTAATTTGTGGGATTGGAGTAGATTGTGACAGATTCAACCATGTAGTCATGGATTCAACTGAATTTAGTGATTCAGTTATACTCCACTTTGGACTTTACGCTCCCTAAGACATAATAATTAAAGTGCATAATTTACCATGATATTCATATTAATTGGTGTTTAGTTTTAGAACTCGTTTGGATTGACTTATTTTAAGCCAAAATAACTTCTAAGCCATTTTGTACTATTTAGATAGAGTAAAAAAGTGCCTTTAAGCACTTATTTTAAGCTAAAATGACAAAAACAAGCCAAAAGCCAAAAGCTAGAATTCCTAACTTATGGCTTAAAAGCAATTTTGGCTTAAAAGTCACTTAAAATAAGTTCATCCAAATGGGCTCTTAATGGATTTGAAAAATAATTTGGGATGAGTAACTAATGATACGGCCAAAACAGGAAAAATAAATTATTTTCTCTTGATATGCGAAAAGTGACAAGTAAATATGAAAAATGTATTTTTAGAATAAGACAATTAAAAGTGAATGGAGGGAGTATATACTAAAAATAAGTACAAAAGAATTATAATTATATATATATATATATATATATATATATATATATATATAGACACACACACACAGAGACACACACACATTCAAAACTCATCTCTGCAATGTAAACTAAGTTTCGCCTAAATTCTGAATTCGCCTCTAAGAGTGAGAATGTAAGAGAGGAAGTTGTGTAACGACTTGACCAGTTGTTTTGAGAGTTTTTAGCCCCGATCCCCTGTTTACTGCTTCTCCCGTATCTCTTTTCTGCTTATGTGACTTACCGGGAGTTTTTTTTTTGGTTTTGGAGTGTTTTGGGACACTTAGTCCCTAAACGGAAGCTTAAGTCTTAGGATTTTGATTGTAGTCGGAACTATATGAAGAAAACTCCGGAATGGAGTTTCGTCGTTTTCGTTAGCTTCGTTGGGTGATTTTGGAATTAGGGACGTGTCCGGATTGTGTTTTGGAGGTCTGTAGCTTATTTAGGCTTGAATTGGCGAACGTCAATTTTTGGAGATTTTGACAGGTAGTGGATTTTTTGATATCAGGGTCAGATTCCGATTTTGAAAGTTGGAGTAGATCCGTATTGTTGAATATGACTTGTGTGCAAAATTTGGGGTCAATCGGATTTGTGATTTTAGCGTTGTTTTATGTGATTTGAGGGCTCGACTAAGTTCGTATGGTATTTTAGGACTTGTTAGTATATTTGGTTGAGGTCCCAATTTTGGGAGAATGGTTGAAGTTGTTGCACCTGGTGTAATCGCACATGCGCAAGATTGACCGCAGGTACGATCTCGTAGAAGCGAGCCAATGGACGCAAGTGCGGTTTGAAAATTTTGGTCTATGATCGTAGGTGCGAGGGAAGGATCGTAGAAGCAAAGTCGCTTCTGCGGAAGATGGAATGCAGAAGCAGAGGGTCCTGGAGCTTGGCAATTACAGAAGTAGACAAGTATCTGCAGGAGCGGGTGCGTAGATGCGGCCCGTTTCACGCAGATGTAGAATCCTAGACTTAAGTTGAGTCCTCACCTGCGATGGTTGTTCCGCAGGTGCGGTAAGTGTCTCGCAAGTGCGTGATCGCTGGGCAAAAAAAGAGGATTTCAAGGGTTTTATCTCTTTTTTAATTTTGGGACTTTAGGAGCTCGGATTGGGTGATTATTTGAGGAATGTTCAGAGGAAGCTTTTGAGCAACGATTCTTAACTCCTTTATGGTTATATTCCACTATCTATTGTTGATTTCATCATTTTATTTCGGATTTGGGTTGAAAAATTTGAGAAAAATGGGAAGAAGCTCTTCAACTATGATTTTGGTTTTGATTGAGATTTTGACATTGGATTTGGATAATTTTGGTACGAGTGAACTCATGAGTGAATAAGTGTTTATATTTTGTGACTTTTACCTGATTCCGAGACATGGGCCCGAGGAGACTTTTTAGGGTGATTTTCTAATTTCTTGCTTTAGCTTTGATTTCATTAACTAGATTAGTTTCCTGTAGTTATATTTATGATATGTAATTGATTTTTGTCTAGATTTGGACCATTTAGAGTCGGATATTCGTGGAAAAGACATTATTACCGATTAATTGAGCTTCATTCGAGGTAAGTGGCTTGTCTAACATGTGTGGGGTATATCCCCTTAGGATTTGGTGTTGCTGTGATATGTGAACGCCGTTGTACACGAGGCGACGAGTGCGTACACATGCTATTTGTTGAAAAACCTGATTTTTACTGAGTAATAACCTGTTTCCATTTTATTTGAGTAAACTAGCATGTGTAGTTATCCTATTAGCCTAGAATAATATGTCTACGTGTCTTAATTGCTTATATGCACTCTTTGCAGCATGTTTAGCGGATCCATGCTTCTTTTCTTGACTGGTATTTAGTCTAAATTGTAGGTTTTATTGATGTAACTGTTATCTTCATTTTGTTTGAGCTGCGTATTTACTTTGGGACTATAGGGTGGTATCCCGGGAGTTCTCCCTGCACATTTAGTTTTGAGACTACGAGGCGGTTCCTTGGGAGTTCTCCCTGCACATTTACTTTGGAGACTACGAGGTGGTTCCTCGGGAGTTCTCCCTGTATATTTACTTTTGAGACTATGAGACGGTACCTCGGGAGATCTCTTTGCATATTTATTTAGGGACAACGAGATGATATCTCGGGAGATCCTCTGTTGTTTATCCCCGTGCACTATATTGCTATTTTACTGGGTTTTCCTTTGTTTAAATCCAAGTCTTTTATTATACTGTACATTCTCCTACTTTACTTATTGTAAACCAGTGGGCCTGACCTGACCTCATCACTACGGGACCGAGGTTAGGTTTGGCACTTACTGGGTACCGTTGTGGTGTACTCATGCTACTCTTCTGCACATATTTTTGTGTGCAGATCCAGGTATATCATTACAACATCGATATTAGCTGTGAATCTGCTGCTGTTATGGAGACTTCAAAATACATCCGCCGAGTTCGCAGACGTATGAGTCCCCCTCTATCTTTTTGTGTAGTCCTTCCTCTATTAGTTCTAAATACTGATGTATAGAATATTTAGTAAATTCTTAGGAGCTTGTGACTTATGATGTTCCGGGTCTTGGGAAAAATCTGTATGTATTTTTGATAGTTGCTTTTGTATATGCCGAGCGACATTTCTATCATTTGTTTTCATTAGTGTGCTATTAGTAATTAGACTTATGTTTTTATTTTTGTTGTTGTTCCAAAAATATTAGGCTTACCTAGTCGTAAAGAATAGGTGTTGTTGCGACCTCTCACAAAGGGAAGATTGGGTCGTGACAAGCTAAGGGGTCGTTTGGTACATAGATAAAATAATCCTGGATTATAATCTGGGGATTGTAATCCCTGAACTAAATTATCCCATATGGGAGGTGAGATAAAATAATCTCAAGTTTGATGTGATAAAGTGGGATAACATGGGATATCCTGGATTACGTTTGGGATTAAATTTATACAGTGATTGGTTGGTGGTAAAATTTATACCGCCAACCAAATACGGTATAGATTTAATCCCATATCTTATCCCACCTTATCCCTCGTACCAAACGATCCTTAACTCTTTGTCATGACCCAAAAACAGCTAGTCGTGATGACAACTAACCCCTACTCGCTAGGTACGCCAATTTAATAATTATCCATTTCTAGTTAAATTAATAAAATAATTAAATCAAAGAAATTATCTGAAACCTATACATTTCCCAAGGACTGGTAATACAAATTATGAGCTTCTAAGAATAGAGTTTACAAAGCTGAAACAAAATAAATACACCGTTTGTTTGAAAATTACATAATCAGAGTTTTATAGACCTAAAGCTACCACGAACAAGGGCAGCTACAACCGGAATGCAGGTACATTTTCAATCCAACTCTCATCGAACGCCGCAACATAAGCAGCATGCATCTGTACTCAAGGTACAGAAGTGTAGTATCAGTACGACCAACCTCATGTACTGAGTAAGTAACAAACCTAACCTTAGGTTGAAAGCAGTGATGAGCTATCACAAGGTCGGGTCCAATACCGATATTCTACAACAGTTCATACCAACGTAATACAAGTAATAAAAGGGGTATCTCAGAAGTAAAATGCTCAACTTATTCATAGTTCTAGAAAAAATAGGCATATTTTTCAAATATCTTAGTGTAACTCAATTCTTTTGCCGAAAATGCCAAAAGGACGAGTAAGCTTGAAAACTATGATCTTTCCCAATATCCTTTCAACAATAAATAAGAAGTTTCATTTTTCTTTCCAAATAACAAGTTCAAAACACCTCTCTATATCCACATATCAATATATGTAAAAGTCATGATTGACGTGATACTATATAACATGAGGAAAAATGCATCTTTATGCCTGTATATCATGTGTGTATGCAAATGCCATTTATTTCAGAGATGAATCATGTACTCACATTCTCAGAGTACTCAATCTCACGGCCTTACATTCTCTCTCACTATGCTCAATGCTCAACACGCTCAATCACTCAGCGCTGTACAAAAACTGCTGCGACATTCAGCCCGATCCACACATAGTTATAGTCGACTGCGCTCACTAGGGATCTACAGACTTCGGAGGGGCTCCTACAACCCAATCTCTATAATCTGCACGGGTAACTCATGTGACACATGGACAATCCACGTGCTATAATATCAATATCTAGATCCGTACGGAAAACTCACGTATTATTGTATCAATATCTGGATCCGCACGGACAACTCATGTGCTTTGGTATCAATATCTGGATCCGCACGGACAACTCACATGCTATTGTATCAATATCCTCACAAAAAGGCCCCCAGCCTCACTCAGTCATCAATCTCTCCAGTCTAACTCACAGGCTCACAATGTCATGAAACTAGCCCAACAACAATAATATGATGTATCAATAATAACAATTGAGACTGAGATATGATATGAATGCATGAATATGACTTAGTATAAAATATCAACGGAATCTGTGAAATGACAGCAAGAAACGACCACTATGGGTCTCAACAGTATCGACATAAAGCCTAAACATGATATCTAGCATGATTGAAAGCTCAATTACTTTATCACATGGTGAAAACATAGATATCAACAAAAATAGGGCCACCATACAGTGTCATGGGAACAACAGAGTCCCAATTCACAAGGTGCACGCCCACACGCCCATCACCTAGTATGTGTGTCACCTCAATACCAATCACATAACGCGTATTGCAGGGTTTCATACCCTTATCACTAAGTTTAAAAGAGTTACTTACCTTGAAAGAGCCAATACCAATGTCGAGCAAGCCAAATGATGCTCCAAAGAAACAATCACGCGTATTCTGACCTCCTAACAGCTCGAAACTAACTAAAAACAACTCAAATACATCAAATAAGGCTAAGGGAACCAATCACAATCAGAAAAGATCAATGTTGAATCGAAACCCGAAATCGGCCCAAAAGCCAAACCCGAGCCCGCACCTCGGAAACCGACAAAACTCACAAAATCCGGTAACCCATTCAATTATGATTCCAGTCACACTAGTTTCACTCAAATCTGACTACAAATCAGTGCTCAAAAATTCATATTATGAAACTTTAGGCCAAAACCCCCAATTTCTCTTAAATTTCATCAACCAAAAGCTAAAATCGAAGATAGATTTATGGAATATAACCAGGACCGAGTAGAGAAGACTTACCCCAATTCATATGGTGGAAATTGCTCCAAGAATCACCTCAATCCGAGCTTGGAAATGATAAAAGGAAGGCAAAATCACAAACCCTTGTATTTATCATTCTGCCCAACACTTCCGCTTCTGTGCTACATTAGCCTCTTCTGCGACATGAGCTCCGCTTATGGGGAATCCACTAGCCAATTGACCCCCCGCACTTGCGAATCAACATCCGCTTCTGCACAATCGCAGGTGCACAACCAAACACGCTCCTGCGCTAAATCTCGCTTCTGCGCCCAAGATCTTCGCTTCTGCGGGGCCGCAGATGCACCCCTATTCTCGCTTATGTTATCCATTCCAACCAGGTCTTTGTTTGCTTCTGCAATCATCTGTCCGTATCTGCAGACTCGCATCTGCGACATTCTTCCACAAATGCAGAAACACCAGAATCAACAACCTTCATCAACAACAATATGATGAAGAATGATCCGAAGTCAAATTCGGAACACACCCGATCTCCTCGGGACCTTGTCCAAACATACCAACAAGTTCCATATCATAATATGGACCTACTCGAGGCGTCAAACACATATAGCAATATCAAAATGAGGAATCACACTTCAATTCAAACATCAATGAACTTGAAACTTGAAACTTCCACAACCGATGCCGAACCCTATCAAATCGTATCCGATTGACCTCAAATTTTGCACACAAGTCAAATTTGACATTATGGACCTGCTCCAACTTCCAAAATCAAAATCCGACCCCGATATTAAGAAGTCCACTTTCAGTCAAACCTTCCAAAATTCCAACTTTCGCCATTTCAAGCTAAATTCTACTAAGGGCCTCCAAATCATAATCCGGACGTGCTCCTAAGTCCGAAATCACCCAATGGAGATAACAGAACCATCCAAAAATCCAATCTGAGGTCAAATACTAAAAAGTCAAAACTTGGTCAAACTTTTCAAATTTAAAGCTTCTAGCTGAGAATAATTCTTCCTAATCAAATCTGAATAACCTGAAAATCAAAACCGACGATTCACATAATTCATAATACCTCATACGGAGCTACTCGTGCCCTCAAACAGCTGAGCGAAGTGCAAATTCTCAAAATGACCAGTCGGGTCGTTACATCTTCCCCAACTTAAAGATACGTTCGTCCTCGAACATGTCAAGAGTCATTCCAAAAGCCATCAAATCGCCGTGTAACATTACCGTGCACATATCCGGGTTGATCCCACATTATCCTATCCCATATAGATCTGATAACACTACATAACTGAAATTTTCATAATTCAACCCATCCGATAAACCTTAGAACCAAATTTTCAGCATCCGAAATTTTCCATAAGATCAAAACCTCGCATCTAGACACTGCATAAGTCTAAAAAGGTTGTGTTAAGTCATAATCATAACTCAAGATGTAATCACATGATATACTGCAAACTCGAATACTCATAGCAAAAAATTCCAATCACAACAACTACTTCAAATAATCCAATGCCAGTAACAAACCTCTTATCAAGTAAAGCCTCGTTATAACACCTTCATACCCTGCCAATGATGAAAGAACCACACAGAAACTCATAACCATTCATCAGATCAACAAGTCATGAAGCTCCCTCTCCTTCGACAAGGACTAAAGCAAATTTCTAAAGCCGACTTCCGATATTATCCTTCCAAGTATACTACAATCAGATTCGATAGTATCCATTCTAGGTCCAATGACCTCATCTCATCTAACACGACCATTCTAGTGACATGACACATCAATTCAATCTAAAACCACAACCCGTGCAACCCGTGCACCACATAGCAACATTGCAAATGTACTCAATCATGAAAATGACTCAAACGAGAGAACTGTCCTGCCAGCTGAAAAAGTACCATCACAACGCCATACTAAGAGCCTAGCACACACCGTAGAACCAAAACACACAAATCTAACATAAAGGATCATATCCCAACATAACTTTGCTACAATGCATGGCACCATCCAAACGCTAGTCCATGTTATATACCTTGAGTCGCCTTGCTGAAAATCAACAACCACGCAAAATTCAACACTTAGTACCCAAAGTGCATTGCCATAACCACGGAGAGAAAATAACACAGTACCACAATTCGAAAAGAACATAGCCAACACGCAATCAATCATGCAATACCCAAATATTCATCTCGCTCAAATTATGCTACATAGCCTGAATAGAACCGCACCATTTGTGCATATAACCAACGAATCATAACTCCTCGTAGCATAGAAGAGTAACTCACAGATCATTTCAGAACACGAATAATTTCAACAACAACTGAATGGAACATCCCTAAAAAATAGTAGTCCGGAGTCAAAAAATCCAACCCGATGTAGAACACACATCCATATTGGGCCTACTAATGAACCCCAGATCAACTTCGGTCACCCATAATAATTAAATAACCCTCCGAAGGTCCACAATGACTGAATCACAACACATACTATCCTCTGACTAACCTTGGCTACATCTTCACAGTCCATAACTATGAAATAATCTACTCATTAGAACTCTCAGTCTCCAAATCCATAGAGCACATGAATCACCATATTCGATCTCAACTCCACCGCCTGAATGTCTAACACTTCTATAATACCCGATCATACTACGGGGAATACCTCTATAATCCTTTTGTGCCACAAAGCAAAATTGAACTTCAACAGTCGATCAACCAGGAGAGTGTCGCACACCATGCAGTATCCATAAATCAAAACACATTGCCCCTTTTGAAATGTATACTCTCATCAAGCCATACCAGATAGTAATATCATTTACCTAGTCTTCTGAAACTGTCTATGCTACCTAAGGACTCATGACATTCCCTACAAAACTGAATCATACCCTTACACATGCAGGTCCCAATCATACAAAAC
Organism: Nicotiana sylvestris; assembly: GCF_000393655.2. Classification (NCBI taxonomy): domain Eukaryota; kingdom Viridiplantae; phylum Streptophyta; class Magnoliopsida; order Solanales; family Solanaceae; genus Nicotiana; species Nicotiana sylvestris. The sequence goes on from NC_091060.1 coordinate 11,246,358, forward strand.
ACACTGCATACACCATGCCATCATACGAAAAATACGAGAACTTCATATTCCACTCCGAGTCATAAACAACTACATACTCAACTAGCTAAGAACTTTCCATTTGATTTCATCCAGTAGAAATTTACTATGCGCCATATGCTCCTCACGCTAGTAGGAAATATACCCCTCGAACCGTGGTAAAACCCATTAAGAACTCTTCGAAACCCATTTGCACATAACCAAGCTATCAGAACCGAATCTCCCTAACTCAACCCAGCCACGCAGATCGCTAAAACCCAAGAGCATAACCACAAAGCACATGTAGAGAGTAGCCACGTCATAAGTACCCAAAGAACCTACCCATTATAGTGCTAATCTAACCTACTACCAAGCTGTCCTATTTCTCCAAGTCCTTTCCAAATTCCTTTTAAATTGATGTTTCCCCTTGTTAGAACACCACGATCCCGAACCAAAATTCACCACACCAGAGACCCTAGCATAAAACCCCAATGCCCTAAGGCCCATAAGCCGCTGACTTCCCTCTTAAGCACCAACGAAGCACCACAACCAAGACAACCACTCTAATGAGACCTTAGGTGAGGCTAAAACTATTTTCTTCACATCCTTGATGCTGAAATGCATAATCCACAAAGATATAAAAATACCACAAGTCTCAACACCGTCCAATGTAACTCTCAATTTCTAGCCATATACAAATCTTGAAAATTCCACATCGCTATATCTAAATTTTGAATCCATTAGAACCATTCTTAAGCGTCATCCACTATTCTCAAATCTCAATTAAACCAACTAAACGGACCGAACGACTTGTGCCTCAGTAGCACGCAATCCTACAAGGGAGCAACCCACATTCCTAGGAAACCGAGCAACTTCCTACTCCATGCACACTACATCCTTTACGACTAACCACTTTCATGATTCCCATATACCCATAAAGTGTAATACAAATAGTATCCAGAAATTTCCTTACCCGAGTTATCCTTGATCTCAACCTCTGAAAGATATAACTTATTCACAAGTATATCTCAAACCGAAACCATTACAACACATAACCGCACAATCTAATCGGCAATAGCAGACTCCCCCACTTGGCTCAAAGCCATAGATCAAAACACAAAATAACTCACAATGCCCATACCCTATTGCTGCCATAATACAAGTGAGATTCAACTAAATCCTTCATAAGGTCATCTAATTCCCTTCCACAGTCACAACTAATTCACAATCACTCAACCTTCCTGAGTCTGAACTTATAACACGACATGAAGATCTACTTCACCCCACAACTAAACAACATGAGAGATATTTCAACACACCCATAACTCAAGGCCATACACCAAATCAAGTCAGAAATCAAACACCCATTAGTCCTTGCTACATCTCAAGTAAACCCTTTCTCATCACATTCGATAAATTCGGGCACAATCTTGCAGTTGAATCATACTCACCATATAGTCATCAAATCACAAATCCCACTAATAGGGACACCAACGGACATATACGTCCCAAAAGCACGTGCTCACACAATTGAAATCTCTACACTCAAGCTACTATCAAAACCCGACCTCAATCCCTTCAGACTTCCCCAGCATACTGAAATCACATATCGCACCTCTTCCATGGAATCACAAGTCGTCGATGCACAGCTAATATCGAGCGCTCATATGCGTATATGAATGCGTGGAAGAAATTCAAAGAGTTACACTTCAAGCTAAATCAATGTCGCACGATAAGGAAAGAAAGATGGGAAGTATATCCTAAATGTCTTGTAGCCTCTCGAAGATAGGTATGGACGTCATCATACCGATCCACAAGACTCTACTAGACACTTGCTCATGACTTGTTGAACCTATGAACCTAGAGCTATGATACCAATCTGTCACGATGGCACCTAACCCCAACCTGCTAGGTAAGCATTATTTAACAATTATTAATTTCCAATTAAGTTAATAAAATAATTAAATGAAGAAATTATCTGAAACCTATACATTTCTCAAGGACTGGTAGTACAAATCATGAGCTTCTAAGAATAGAGTTTACAAAGCTGAAACGAGATAAATACACTGTTTGTTTGAAAAGTACATAAATAGAGTTTTATATACATAAAGCTACCACAAACAAGGGCAGCTACAACTGGGACGCAAATACATCTTCAATCCAGATCCCATCGAACGCAGCAACATCAGCAGCCTGCATCTGTATGTAAGGTAAAGAAGTGTAGTATTAGTACAGCCGACCCCATGTACTAAGTAAGTAACAAACCTAACCTTAGGTTAAAAGCAGTGATGAGCTATCACAAGGTTGGGTCCACTACCAGTATTCTACAACAGTTCATAACAACATAATACAAGTAATAAAAGGGGTATCTCAAAAGTAAAATGCTCAACTCGTTCACAGTTCCAGAAAAAATAGGCACACTTTTCAAATATCTTAGTGTAACTCAATTCTTTTGCTGAAAATGCCAACAGTACGAGTAAGTTTGAAAATCATGATCTTTCCCAATATCCTTTCAACAATAAGTAAGAAGTTTTATTTTTTTTCCCAAATAACAAGTGCAAAATACCTCTCTATACCCACATATCAATATATGTAAAAGTCATGAATGACGTGATACTATATAGCATGAGGAAAAATGAATCTCTATGCCTGTATGTCATGTGTGCATGCAAATCCCATATATCTCAGAGATGAATCATGTACTCATACTCTTAGAGTACTGAATCTCACGGCCTCACATTCTCTCTCACTATGCTCAATGCTCATCACGCTCAATCACTCAGCGCTGTATAAAACCTGCTGCGGCATACAACCCGATCCATACATATTTATAGTCGACTACGCTTATTGGGGGTGTACAGACTCCGGAGGGGTTCCTACAGCCCAAACGCTATAATCCGCACGGATACCTCATGTGCAACACAAACAACTCAAGTGCTATAATATAAATATCTGGATCCACACGGACAACTCACGTGCTATGGTATCAATATCTGGATCCACAGGGACAACTCATGCACTACATGGACAACTTATGTGCTATGATATCAACATCTGGATCCGCACGGACAACTCACGTGCTACACGGACAACTCACGTGCTATGGTATCAATATCCCCACAAAATGTCTCCGACCTTACTTAGTCATCAATCTCTCTAATATTACTCACGGGTTCACAATGTCATGAAACTAGCTCGACAACAATAATTAAATGTATAATAATAACAACTTAGACTGAGATATAATATAAATTCATGAATATGACTGAGTACAATGTTGATACCCAATTTTTCCCTATGTATTTTTATATACAAAATACTTTCAAAATAGCATATATATGCATATATAAGCATACCCAAGTGTTTTAGTATTTTTGTCAATTTATTGTCCATTTCAGCAATACAAAAATCCAATAATTATTCCCAAGATTATAATTTTGGTGAATAACTTATTTTATTCTCATATTTATAACAAAATATAGTTAAGGTAATTTTTGTATATTTTTACAAATTTATTTGGCATTTTAAAGATAAATTGCATATAATTGCAATTTTAGCCTACTTAAAGATTAATAGCATTTTTTTAAAATTGGTCCCAGTATTTTTGAATTAATATATTATTAATTAGTTTAGTACTTTTAATTTACTTTTAAAATTATTTTTACTATTTTTATAAAATAAAAAAGGGAAAAACTGTCTATTTAACATTTAACCTCATTTATTTCAATTACAGCCTATTTTAAATTTCAATTGTAGCCCTTAAATCGACTCAATTCTACCCCAATTAAATTAGCCCAATTTCATTTCTTTCCCGTCCCCGACACAGTTTAAAAACCCGCATGGTTCCCATTATTGATCCAGGCCGTTGATCATTTTGATCAACGAACATAAATCCCCTTACCATTTTAACCTCCAATGACCTACCCTAATCCCTCATTCTTACCCGGCCCGCCGCCTTTGAATCCCAAAACTCTCTCAAATCCTCTCAACAGCTCTTCGAAACCCTACCCTCCTCCTACCTTATTTCACCATGTTTTCACCGGAATCCATGGCTTCCCAGGCCATGGATGGTCTGTACTCACCCCTCTCCACCATTAGACCTTGGGTGTTCAAGGTTTTGAAGGCTGACTTCAATGGTTGTCTTTTCAGATCTTCTCAGATCTGTAGTTCTATGGCCTCTCCGGCCATGCTCCGGCATACTCAAGCATTAGAAGCCTGATTCCTAACATTTTCGACCCAGGATCTGATTTTTCTTCCAAGCCTTTCTCATTTCTAGGGTTTCTCCAAAACCCTAAGCTGTTCGAGGTTCTTCTCTATTTATTTTTTTAGATCTATGGGATGTTTGTCTTCTACTGGGCCCCTGTAGTGTTTGCCCCAAATTTTATTTTCAAAATCATTTCTGGAAAAGTTTTCAAAAGATCTTTTTGATTATATCTGATTCTTTCTTTATGTGTGTTTGTCTGTGTTATGCTCGTATGGATTCTTTACTACGCATGTACTGTCCTTCTACTTTTCGTTTTCTATACATGTGCTCACACGTTAATCCGTATTATGTTTTCCTTACGCTTATACTACATGTGTTTACCGTTGAGTTCTTTGATTTGTGTTTGCTTTACTAGACCCTGTTCGTGTTCTTGCTAAATGGGTTTCATCTATTTTTGTTTAAGTTTGTATTACCTCTTTCTTCTGAACTTGTTTAAGTTTCAAGTTTTCTCAAACATGATCGCCATGACCTTGAATCTGTTTTCTTTCTTTGTACCATGTCTATTTGTTTCTCATAAGTCTTTGGAAAAGACTTTTGAGCCTCTATCAAGTGGCTTGCCTTCTCATCTCTATTGTCTGATTCGATTTGAAACCCTAGTATTTAGGGTTTCCTTTGGCAATTTTGATTTTTATGTTCGAGTTAGGGTTCCACTTTGGGACCCTGGACTCTCAGACTCACTATGAGTCTGCAAATTGATCTTGTATCGTTTTGCTTATGATTCTGAACTTCTCTTTGATTAAACTCTCTTCTAAATAACTTGACAGTCTCTTCTTGATTCACATATTTGTGTACTTTATATATGAGAACTCTTCTTTCAAAAGGTTTTACCAACTAATTAATTGATTCTGAAATCCACTAATGGGGTTTGATTGATTGCTACTGATTTTCCCTAATTGAATCCTCTTTACCTATTCCTGACTTGGTCCATTCGAGTTAAGCCTGTAATTTTGATTTTTACTGGTTGTTTGATTGATTCCCTTTCCTTTTTTTTACAAACCGTGTACCATTGGATTTTGCCTTAAATAACTCCTATGTATTTACCCTTCATTGTATTGCTTGGAAAATATTTTTTGGTTAACTCTTTCCTTAATTGTCTTTCACCCGTTGGAAAATAGAATTCCTTAATTAAAGGGAGATTGATTTCAATGTTATTCCCTTACCTTTCTTACTCGTTTTCTGCACTATAAAAGGGACTACCCTTCTGCACTTTTGAGAGGACTTCGAGTTCAATACCTCGAACCTTTAGTTCAATACCTCGAACCTTTAGTTCAATACTTTCAACTTACTACACACTTACAATACTGCCTTGAGTTCAATACTCTCACAACATTCTGTTCTTTCTGACATCGTTTGGAACTATTTGCTTGCAACTTGGCTTTTCAAGACTACTGTTTTACTTGTTTGTTTTTCTTGAAATTGGTATGTTCTAATTTAACTTTCCTGCCTCACCCCTATGTGTTTATTTACAGTTTTCTGCAATCCTGTTTACTCTGTTATTCATGTTCAGTGATTAATGTTAACTATGTATGTTCTTTCCTTGCATCTGTTTCTGTTGTGAATCCCCACCCCTATTTCCTTCTATGTGTTTGAGTTAAGGCTCATGGCCTGACAGTATCCATATTGCTGCCCAGGTCTGAACCTGATCCTCAATGGATCCTAACTCCCAACTTTGGCTAAACAGGCTGGTCAGGGGTGTGCTAGCACTCTTAATTGCTGGGCATGATCACCACCCTGCCATGGCCTTCCCTAATTCCCCACTATGCACTTACACTTACTCTTAGACTTTAGGTTCTTCCCCCTCCTATGAGCCTTGCTTTGGGACCTTGAGTTCCCTCTAAACTTGGACATTTGAGGGCTGACCCTTCCGCACTGCACTATAATCTAATTCTGCAATATATTTGGGGTGTAAGCACTACCCGGGGTCCCCTTGAGGCTCTTGGGAACTTTGATAACTCCCAAATAAGAGAAAGGCTTTTGGAAAACTGATCATGAAAGTTAGTTTATCTCATATTGTTAGACCTTTAGTCTAAATTAGGCTGTTTGGTTGTAGCTTGAACTTCTGATGTAATTTTACTTTTCTGATTCATCCGGGTCTGTAATAATTTGTAATAACTATGGGGTTCTAGTAAAAAGGGGAGGATCACTCATGTATGCATATGGTAGACATCATGCTTTAGGTATTTATTGCTAAAATCACAACCTGCTCTTTCACTTATGCATTTCACATAGAAATCTAGTCTATAAGTTATGCATTACATGTAGCAATCCTGCCTATAAGTTGTTTCATTATTGCATGTAGAAATCCTGTCTATAAGTTGTGCATCACATGTAGAAATCCTGCCTATAAGTTTATGCATCAACACAAATAGAGACCATGCCTATAGGTTTTCTTTATATAGAAATCATGATCCTAGGTTTTCTGCACTTCTGCATATACCCCTGTCATTAGGCAAATAGACTCTAGGTTAAAATAATAACAAGTTGCATCCTAGAAATCATGCCTATAGGATTCCCTGCATCTCGATAATCGTTTTAAAATCAATAACGTTTAGAAATCATGCCTATAGGAGAAGCCGTTTGGATCTGATTCGTCTATCTCATCTATAAGTCTGAAATTAATAGTAATGTTGTTTAATATCTGCAGAATTTTGTTGGTTCTAAAATCAGTAACCCTTCTTTAAAAAAAATCAGTATACTTCCACCTAAGCAAGCAGTAGACAATTGATTAACCGTGTCAGTCCTTGATAAACTACAACCAGACAAGGCCTAATTCGAACTTCTCATATGAGAAATATGTGATGAAGCAGCTTATCCTAATGCAAAATTTAATTCAGACTAAAACCAGTATCTGAAGTCATGCTAGACAATTTGCTTCTTTTTGAGGAAGGCCTGCTCGAGCCTTTTTAACTGCTATGTGTTTCCCCTAACTACTTTATGTGTTTTGTTTGTCGCATTAGAATTTTATCCTTTCAAACTCTGAAAAGCCCCGTTCACCTTCTCTTTTAGGACTAGTAGTCCCAAATGCCTCCGGAACTGATAGGATTGGGACGGGTAATGGCATGCAATAAATAACGATACTATTTCGCATTTTAATACCTTAATGGGGTAGGAAAGGGTAGATATGGATATGATGACCCCGCAATAACACCACGTGTATAAACGGTTACCGAGTGTTGTGTGGGGTGATCCATATTATTTATAAACCTAGGACCCCTTCCCTTACTTGTTTATTTTTCAGAATTTTGAATAAAACACTGTTCAATTTCAGCTTCTTTAACCTCTTTTATTCCAATTACTTGCATCAATTATGTGAAAACCCCTCCCTTATATTTAGTTATTTTCAGAACTTTTAAAAACTGCTTTCTTCCCAAAATTCTGCTTCTTTAACTTCTTTTACTTCGTTAGCTTGCAACCATTATGTGAAAACTATCTCGTATTTGTAATTCTTGCTGGTTCACTTGTCATTTGCACTTAAAAGTCACAATTATAGCATGGCCGGGAACCACACTAGTGGATCTTGAGGGGTGCCTAACACCTTCCCCTCGAGATAATTTCAAGCCCTTACCCAATCTCTGGTTTTCTAAATCAAATTTCTGCTTAGTGTACTATTGCACTTAATCATTAGGTGGAAACTCTTCAATTGCAAACCCAATTCCCAAAAGGAAATGAGTTGTCCGCCCAAATGTCATAAACCCGATTTCGCTTTAGAAAAGGGGGCATTGATAGCATTGCGACTCTGCTGGGGATTATTTAAGGCTTTTACCATTTCATGCTATTTGTGACTTTATGCTTCTTTACATATCTGTACTTGATTTTAAGTATTTATTCTTTCTTCTACTGCAAAACTGACTTGGCTCTTTGTTTATTTTCTTTAATGCTTTCTTTTACCGCTTTCCTTCAATACTGTTGTAATTATGAGCAATGATGGTAATCATTAATTTATGAACATGACAACTTGTTTCATTCTTGTAATTGCATATTCAACATCGTATTCCATTCGTGCCAAACAAAATACCATAGCAACGCTTATAATGAGTGGTTGCTCCCTTCCGATATTATCACCCCCTAAATTTGGCAAAGGCATATTTGCGGTAAAACCAGTCGATCAACGGTGTAGTCGGCGGTTCCGTGCCTTTCCCTCTTGAGTTGTCCGCTCAAGGGTACAGGTCTAACACCCCATAGAAACTTTACTCTGTTCAATTGTGCATGCATCACTGTCAAACCAAGCTGAGTCAGTTATGTTGTCCACATAAAGACTCTTTAAGATAGCCTTGTCCAAAGTCCACTGGCTTTCCCTGGAACCCAAACGGACACTACCACGTCTATGCATTTATTTGGAGAACTAAGTGTTACTTATGCTAATTATTGATATTTAAATAGTCGAGTCTGGCGGTGGTAAGGGCCTAACACTTTTGTTTTGCAGAAAATAAGGCACGAAGTCCCCAGATTCGGCATGGTAACCAACATCCACCCAAGGTTGCTAAGCTGGTGGGAAGACCTTCACTCCAGTGATCAGACTCTCGTCTTTAAATATTTGGGAAATTTTCCTTCTCTTTTGGAAATCCAACACAACAACAAAATCATAGAGGCTGCTACTATATTCTAGGATGACGATAGCCCTTACAAGTGCCAAACTCAGCATATGTGGAACTGCAAAATCATCCTGGGGAAGGATTCCATTGAACTAGACAGGTAACATGATGGTTATACTCCATACTACCCAAGCTAGTTGGAGGACGATCATAATGGGTTAGGACGACCCGGGTTTGTTCAAGGTCATAGGATCATCGACGAAAGAGCTGAAGTACAGGTTAAGTACAACCAATTGTGCAAGAGGATTCGGGAATGCGAAAGTGAGCACCGGGAAATTCAAGAAGCCCATAAAAGGTTGATTGAAGAATAGAAAGACATGACTGTCAGCGCCAACAAGCGACTGGGGTATTTGGAGCGGGTTTTAGTGGAGCTAGAAAGGAAGTTCATCCAGAGGATCGAAGACTGCCAGAATGCTGAGGGAAATGAAGGCGAACATCTGACCAGAGCTTACTTGTTGCTAGGACTGCGCGAGCTAGGAAAATTGTTCGATGGATTCAACAATACCGAATCCGGGGAAGGTCCCTCTGGGACCAAATAAATAGGAATTTCCATTTCTGGTTTATAAAATGTAATAAGGCCAATGGCCATTAGTGACATTTTATTTCTTATTATTTAGAATTGTTTTGGGATTCGTCTACCTTTTGTCAATGAAATGAGGCATTTAGCATTCTAAGTTCTCCAAATCAACTTGTTGCTAGGCCTACCTCGGGCACAACGAGGTCTCCAAATTAGGACACGCCTTACACTCCTGCACTACGTACTTAAATATTCCAATACTTTTTATGATCCTCACTAACTTGATTACCTTTTTTGTTTTTACTTTTGTTTTGTTCCCCTCCCCAAAGGTTAGTACGTGCACTCTGGCATCGTCCTCATACTCCACAAGATCCAAGGGCCCTCCACCTACGCCTCCTCCTAGTCCCGTCATAAATCGGAACAAGGGGAAAATGGAAGATTTGAGCAACATCAGAAAGGAAAACCCAGTTGAATGGGCAGAAGTTACTCAGGGTATTCAGGTTTCTAAGGAAGGTGCCTCCCAGCTCGAGCAAAAGTTGTTGAAATTTCAGGAAGAACTGGACCAAGTTCGAAACTTGGCAAGCTTGTCATTTTCCCTCACTACCCCAGATGTAAACTTTCCCAACACTCAAAACCCCGCACCTCCACAAAACATCCCGAAACCACAAAACCAACTCGCTCCCCATCATCATTGCAATACATGCCACACTTCAAATAACACCCCACTACTCATCCCTGAACCACTGAACCCCATAAATAATCATCTCCACAGTCACCACAACACCCCTATCTATGTGGAAACTATACTGCACCCCATCCAACCCGCCTCGAGCATACCTAAATCTGATGACAAACACTCTATTATTAGGAATCTGGCCGCAAAACTCAAGAAGCTGACTAGCCGAGTTCAGGGTGTTGAAGGAAGCAAGGGGATCAAGGGACTGAATTATGAAGACCTTTGCATTCAACCAAATATCGAACTGCCCTAGGGGTACAAACCTCCCAAGTTCAAGATGTTCGATGTCACCAGGGATTCTAGAGTTCATTTGAGGACATACTGCGACAAGCTAGTCGGAGTGGGAAGAGATGAGAAAATCTGCATGAAGTTTTTCATGAGAAGCTTAAAGGGAGATGCCTTGTCTTGGTACATTAGCCAAGACCCGAAGAAGTGGACAAATTGGGTAAGTATGGCGTCTGATTTCATAGATAGGTTCAGATTCAACACGGAGAATGCGCCATAATTATTCTACATCTAGAACTTAAAGAAGAAACCCACAGAGACATTTCGCGAGTATACTATTCGTTGGAGATCAGAAGCTGCTGGTTATGTCAGCTATATGAAAGGCTCAAAGTTGCTGGTTATGTCACCCCTATCCTTACCGTAAACCCCGAAAACCCCTCCTAGTGGGTAAACCCAAATAAAACCTGTGCATACCATTCCAACATGAAGGGGCATACCATTGATGAGTGCCGCTCTCTGAAGGATAAGATACAAGCTTTGATTGACAACAAGATCATCGTGGCAGAGAAGCCTGCTCCGAATGTCCGTAACAACCCTCTACCAGACCACAAGGGTGGATGTGTTCACTTGATTGAGATAGAAGATGATTGGGACCCCGAGGGATCAATCGGGTTGATAGCAGAAGGTGATGAGCCAAAGAGACCGACAGTCACCCTTAACCCGATTGTGGTCCAGATGCAGCCTTCTGAGGACACCGAGGTAAACATGTCCGTACCACTTGATCTTGAAACATCATCCTCCGCAAAGACGCCAACACTAATCGAGGTCAAGTTTGGGTCTCCAAAGGCATCGATACCATTTGAGATCGCTAGTAAGGGTGCCCATTTCGGTAGCTATGATAGCCGTAACACCGTTCTACCCAAAAGCCATACCATGGGATTACACAGCCAAAGCAAGGAGGAAAGGAAAAATCAAATCCGGAGAAGCAAGTGCAACAGAGGGTATGACAACAACCGGTAGGGTTTATACCCCGAAGCATTTGGCTGAGTCGAGTAGGCAAGCCTTTGGTCGGCCGACCATCACTAAAACCGGGCTTGACGACCTCCGAAGGAAGATACAAGCCAAAGAGTATTCAGTCATTGATCAGTTAAACAAAACGCCATCACAGATCTCTATCTTGGCTCTGCTACAAAGCTCTGACGCACATAAGAATGCCTTATTGAAGATATTGAACGAGGCATATGTACCCAGCAACATCACTGAGGAGAAATGGCAAACATGGTAGGGTAGGTATTGGAGAGTCACAAAATCGCTTTCCATGAAGATGAGCTGCCACAAAAAGGGTTGAGCCACAACAAGGCGTTGCACATCAGTGTGCAATGCGAGGATTATTTCATCACTAGGGTCCTGATCGATGGAGGGTCTAGCCTCAATATTTGCCCACTGGTAACACTCAGAACATTGGGGAATGGTCTACATAAGATCAAAGATGGGGCCATCAACGTCTAAGCTTTCGATGGTTCCCAAGGGTCCACTATTGGGGAGATTAGCCTGTGTTTACAGATGGGGCCTACTTGGTTCGATGTTGACTTCCAAGTGATAGACGTGCCGGTGTCTTACAACTTGCTGTTGGGACGGCCTTGGATTCATGCCGCTGGGGCTGTAGCATCAACCCTACATCAGGCAGTGAGATTTGAGTGGAATCACCAAGAGGTGATTATTCAAGGTGACGGTAGCAATCCCATATACAGTCGCCAGACCATCCCAACAATCGGAGGAAGAAGAAAGATATGTGGAGAAACCTACCACCATATCGAGCGAGTCAACGCCGTGGACAAAGATAAATGGTGGGATAACAAAATTGAAAGCAGACTAAACTGGTACGGGTACGAACCAGGCAAAGGACTCGGCAAGAATCTCAAAGGAATTGCTAAGCCCATCAAACTAAAGAAACACGGTACCACTTTTGGTTTGGGATATGAGTACACCTGGGAGAAATTCAACCACTGGTCGCCACCTTGGCTCAGTCCTCATTACCCTCTAGAGCCATCGATACCTCACTTGGAACAGACTTTTCAACCAGTCGATGTTATATATGGGTCAAAAGAAGAGGAAACACTAACAACAATGAGGAGTTTGTTTTTGGAATATGATAACATGGACTGTTGCGTCATTTTCGAGGGGGAGGGGGAGGAAGGCCCTTCCATACAAGCCGTGAGCCGAGGAGAGCATCTCAACCATTGGTCCATCAGAACCACCAGAGCCCGGCGCGCCTCAGGGTAGCAAGGCTGAACAAAGCACCACACACTATTTTGTTTTACTAGTTTATTTTCCTTTAGCATTTTTATTTTTCACAAGAAAGAGCTCCGATGTTCAAAACATTTATGGAATTTATTAAAAGTATTTCCGTTTCTTATAAATCTTACGCTTATTATTTTTATTACTTTACTCAAACAACATTCCCATTACTTATCTTGATGAACCAACAACTGTGACATGCAACGGACAACGCAACAAACGGATATAGACTCAGAAGAAGATGATATACCAGAAGAGGTTGTTAAAGAAGTTGAGAATTTCGAAAATAAGCCTAAGTCCAACTTGGACGAGACTAAGATTGTCAACCTGGGAGATGTAGAAAACATCAAAGATATGCGCATCAGTGTTCATCTGTCACCATTAGAAAAGGAAGAGTACACGAAATTTCTAAGGGAATATGAGGACATATTCGCCTAGTCGTACGACGACATGACTGGTCTAAGCACATCCATTTTGGCTCACAAATTGCCGGCTGATCCAGCCTGTTCGCCAGTGAAGCAGAAGCTCAGAAAGTTCAAGCTAGATATGAGTCTGAAAATCAAGGAAGAAGTCACTACGCATGTCAAAGCTAAGGTTCTCAGGGTAGTAGAGAATCCGATATGGTTAGCCAATATTGTGCCAGTACCAAAAAAGGACGGGAAAGTTAGAGTCTGTGTCGACTACCGGGACCTCAACAGGGCCAGTCCCAAAGATGACTTTCCCTTGTCAAACATACACATCTTGATTGACAACTGCGCCAAGCATGAGCTACAGTCATTCGTTGATTGTTTTGCTGGATACCACCAGATATGGATGGATGAAGAAAATGCTGAAAAAATGGCCTTTATTACACCATGGGGGATATACTGCTACAAGATGATGCCATTCTTAAAGAATACATGGGCCACCTACATGAGGTCCATGACTATCATTTTCCATAACATGATACACAAGGAGATCTAGGTGTATGTAGACGACGTCATCATTAAGTCCAAGAAAGTCGCTGATCACATGGACGATTTAAGGAAATTCTTCAATAGACTGAGTAGATACAACCTGAAATTGAATCCCGCAAAATGTGCATTCGGGGTTCCAGCTGGGAAATTGCTTGGGTTCATTGTGAGTCGCCAAGGGATAGAATTGGATCCATCAAAGGTCAAATCTATTCAAGAATTGCCACCGCCAAAGAACAAGAAAAAAGTAATGAGTTTCTTGGGAAGACTTAACTACATCAGCCGGTTCATAGCACAGTCTACTGTCATATGTGAGCTAATCTTTAAAACGCTGAAGAAAGATGTCGCTACCAAATGGACAGATGACTGCCAAAAGGCCTTCGACATAATCAAGGAGTACTTGTCAACACCGCTAGTTTTGGTCCTGCCCGAGCCAGGTAGACCCCTGTTACTCTACCTTGCGGTACTAGATGGAGCATTTGGTTGTGTTCTAGGGTAGCATGATGAAACGGGGAGAAAAGAGCAGGCCATCTATTATCTCAGCATGAAGTTCACCCCGTATGAGGCCCGGTATTCTCTGTTGGAACGCACCTGTTGTGCCTTGACTTGGGTATCCCAAAAATTGAGGCATTATTTCTGTGCTTACACCACGTATCTCATATTAAGAATGGACCCATTGAAGCACATCTTTCAGAAGCCCATGCCCACTGGCAAGTTAGCCAAGTGGCAAATCCTGCTGATTGAGTTCGACATTATCTACGTAACTCAGAAAGCAATCAAAGGACATGCATTAGCAGACCACCTCACAAAAAACCCTGTGGACGGAGAATATGAGCCCTTAAAGATGTATTTTCCTAATGAGGAGGTATCACTTGTAGGAGAAGACATTACAGAATCATGTGACGGTTGGAGAATGTTTTTTGATGGAACATCGAATTTCAAATGAGTTGGCATAAGAGCAGTCCTAATATCAGAAACTGGCCAGCATTATCCGGTGTCTGCGAAACTCAGATTCCCGTGCTCCAACAACATAGCCGAGTACGAAGCCTGCATCTTGGGACTCAAGATGGCCACTGACATGAACATTCAAGAATTGCTAGTTATAGGAGATTTAGACCTCCTTATACATCAGTTCCGAGAAGAATGGGCAACTAAGAATTCCAAGATACTCCCGTATTTGCATCATGTACAGGAGTTGAGGAAGAGATTCACAAAGACAGAATTCCGGCATGTTCCCAGAGTCTAGAATGAGTTTGCCAATGCATTGACAACCTTATCATCTATGATTTAGCATCGAGATAAGAACTTTATAGATCCTATTCCGGTGAAGATTCACGAACAACCAGCTTATTGTGCTCATGTCGCGGAAGAAGCGGATGGAAAACCTTGGTTTCATGATATCAAGGAATATTTGACAAAGGGAGAATACCCAGAACTTGCAAATCCTACTCAGAAGCGCACACTCCGGAGGTTATCTAACAATTTCTTTCACAGCGGAGGAATTCTGTATAGGAGAACTCCTGATTTGGGATTGCTAAGGTGTGTCGACGCAAAGGAAGCATCTAAACTGTTAGAAGAAATCCATGCTGGGACCTGCGGTCCACATATGAACGGTTTTGTCTTAGCCAAAAAGATACTCTGGGTAGGTTATTTTTGGATGACTATGGAAACGGACTGCATCCAGTATGTCCGAAAGTGCCGTCGCTGTCAGATACATGCAGACATGATAAAGGTACCTCCAAATGAGATTACTGCAACAAGCTCGCCATGGCTGTTCACCGCTTGGGGAATGGATATCATCGAGCCAATCGAACCTGCCACATCAAATGGGCACATGTTCATTCTAGTGGCAATTGATTATTTCACCAAATGGGTTGAAGTAGCATCATACAAAGCAGTGACTAAGAAAGTTGTGACAGACTTTGTCCGCGACCGCATTGTTTGTCTATTCTGGATTCGAGAATCAATCATTACTGTTAATGGTTCCAATATCAACAGTGATTTGATGAAGGCCATGTGTGAAATCTTCAAGATCAAACACAAGAATTCCACAGCTTATAGGGCTTAGATGAATGGAGCCGTAGAAGCCGCCAACAAGAACATCAAGAAGATACTAAGAAATATGGTAGAAAAGCATAAGCAGTGGCATGAGAAGCTATCATTCGCTTTGTTAGGGTATCGCACCACAGTCCGCACATCACAACTCCCTATATGTTGGTTTATGGTACAGAAGCGGTCATTCCTGCCGAGGTAGAAATTCCCTCCCAAAGAATCATACAAAAAGCAGAGATCGATGATGCAGAATGGGTAAAAAGTCGTTACGAGCAGTTGGCTCTTATAGATGGAAAAAGAATGAATGCAGTTTTCCATGGTCAACTTTATCAGAACAGAATGTCCAGAGCCTTCAACAAGAGAGTCAGACCAAGACGGTTCACATCAGGGCAGCTGGTGTTAAAGAAGATTTTTCCACATCAAGATGAAGTTCTCTCCTAACTGGCAAGGCCCATACATGGTTCACCAGGTTCTAATAGGAGGAGCCCTTATACTCGCAGAAATGGACAGAGAAGTTTGGCCAAAACCAATCAACTCAAATGCAGTCAAGCGATAATATGTGTAGCATTTACGATTTCCTTATATGATGTGATTTGAACTACGCCTGACCTGATTCCCGTTTAAGAGGGGATACGTAGGCAACCTTATAGGTTCGGTCACAATTCAATAAAATTTTCATTTCCCCCTGCAATTGGAAACTAGGGCAGAATTTTGAGGAGGACCCTCAAAATTCCGAAGTAACTTTAGCCGGTCATCGCAAACAGCCGTCAGAGGTATCAACCCAGTAAACTGGGGCAGAATTTTGAGGAGGACCCTCAAAATTCCGAAGCAAAAGAGGTTGCAATGTTTGGAACTGCGTCGCAGTCGACGGTTCATCTAAAGAAAATTATTTTCAATTATATATTTATGTTACACTTTAGTAAATCATGCATATCTATTATCAAATTGCTTTGTTTAGCGAAGCTACCCCAATGATATACAGTATCACCAAATTAGAGCCGAGCCGGTCAAGCAAAGTCAGCAGGGACACGGAACTAACCTTTCCCCTTACAAAACTCACGATTTTATCTCTGGATGCAGGAACCCCAAGTCGCAAATTATACACTCATCCTGTTCTGGGAATACAACTCACGGAATTATCACTTCGCAATCGCTATCCGCATACAATATCCCCAGCAGCCACAATATCACAATCAGCAACCAGCTACTAGCTAATAATTTTTTCTTTACTGTTCATCTCTCATATTTTGCATAAGGCTACTATTCTGCCTTCCGAGGTTAAGCTCTACATCCATTTGCATTTCCTGCATTACATAAGGCTACTATTCTGCCTTCCGAGGTTAAGCTCTACCTCCATTTGCATTTCCTGTATTGCATAAGGCTACTATTTGCCTTCCGATGTTAAGCTCTACCTCCATTTGCATTTCTTGCATTGCATAAGGTTATTATTCTGCCTTCCGAGACTAAGCTCTGTCTCCATTTGCATTTTCTGCATTGCATAAGGCTACTATTCTGCCTTTCGAGGTTAAGCTCTACCTCCATCTGCATTTTCTGCATTGCATAAGGCTACTATTTTGCCTTCCAAGACTAAGCTCTGTCTCCATTTGCATTTTCTGCATTGCATAAGGCTACTATTCTGCCTTTCGAGGTTAAGCTCTACCTCCATTTGCATTTCCTGCATTGCATAAGGCTACTATTCTACCTTCCAAGGTTAAACTCTACCTCCATTTGCATTTCCTGCATTGCATAAGGCTACTATATTGCCTTCCGAGGCTAAGCTCTATCTCCATCTGCACGACCGAAATATATCCACTTCACTTAAATCTTGCATCGGCTGAAAGATCACTGTTTTAATTACATTCTGCACGGCTGAAATATCGCCACTTCATTTAAATCCTGCATCGGTTGAAATATCGCCATTTTTATTTATGTCTTGCATTGGCTGAAATATGGTCACTCCATTTAAATCTTGCATCGGCTGAAAGAATGCCATTTTTATTTACGCTCTCATGGGCTGAAAGATCGCCACCTTTTTCATTTCATGGGCTGAAAGATCGCCAAATTATCCAAGGGCATCATTGTTTGGAGGCACCATCTTCATAGCCCGAGAATGCCATGCCATGGCCTGAGGACTCCTTTATCTCTTGCATATGATTATTCAAAGGCATCATCGCTCAAAGGCATCATTCTTATAGCCCGAGAGCAACATTTCATAGCCTGCGAATCCTTTATTATAAGCTTCATGGCCCAGGGCATCATGGTCTAAGGACGTCATCCTAACTGTCTAAGGACAACATTTATGGTCTAACGGGAATTTGCATCACGTTTAAATTTATGCACAATATATGTTCATATTGTTCATTTGCAGGTAAACCAACTAGCAACGACCGTCTCAGCAGGAGCGATCCTGCTCTAGTTCCCGCAGCCCTACTAGACTATAACCATCCACCCCAATCGAAATACCGCGTCCGTTCTTGAAAGACCTCTATCAGCATACTCTGCCGACGGATCCTGAACTACATATGACCTGATTCCTGTAAGACCAGAGATATGTAGTCAGCTCAGAAACTAGAGCACGGTCAAGTCCTTGAAACCATCTTCGCTCGGTCAAAATTGACCATCATGTCTTTACCCGACAACTCTGTCATCCTTCCCGGGTAAAGAGGGGCAGCTGTTGATACCCAATTTTTCCCTATGTATTTTTATATACAAAATACTTTCAAAATAACATATATATGAATATATAAGCATACCCAAGTGTTTTAGTATTTTTCTCAATTTATTGTCCATTTTAGCCATACAAAAATCCAATAATTTTTCCCACGATTATCATTTTGGTGAATAAATTATTTTATTCTCATATTTATACCAAAATATAGTTAAGGTAATTTTTGTATATTTTTACGAATTTATTTGGAATTTTAAAAGATAAATTGCATATAATTGCAATTTTAGCCTACTTCAAGATTAATAGCATTTTTTTAAAATTGGTCCCAGTATTTTTGAGTTAATATATTATTAATTAGTTTAGTACTTTTAATTTACTTTTAAAATTATTTTTACTATTTTTATAAAATAAAAGGGAAAAACTGGCTATTTAACATTTAGCCTCATTTATTTCAATTATAGCCTATTTTACATTTCAATTGTAGCCCTTAAATCGACCCAATTCTACCCCAATTAAATCAGCCCAATTTCATTTCTTACCCGACCCCGACCCAGTTTAAAAACCTACCTGGTTCCCATCCATAAATCCCCTTACCATTTTTAACCCCCAATGACCTACCCTAATCCCTCATTCTCACCTGGCCCGCCGCCTTTGAACCCCAAAACTCTCTCAAATCCTCTCAATAGCTCTTCGAAACCCTAGCCTCCTCCTACCTTATTTCACCATGTTTTCACCAGAATCCATGGCTTCCTAGGCCATGGATGGTCTGTACTCACTCCTCTCTACCATTAGACCTTGGGTGTTCGAGGTTTTGAAGGCTGATTTCGATGGTTCACTTTTTATATCTTCTCAGATCTGTAGTTCTATGGCCTCTCCGGCCATGCTCCGGCATACTCAAGCATTAGAATCCTGATTCCTGACCTTTTTGACCCAGGATCTGATTTTTCTTTCAAGCCTTTCTCATTTCTAGGGTTTCTCCAAAACCCTAAGCTGTTCGAGGTTCTTCTCTGTTTATTTTCTTAGATCTATGGGATGTTTGTGTTCTACTAGGACCCTAAAGTGTTTTCCCCAAATTTTCTTTTCAAAATCGTTTCTGGAAAAGTTTTCAAAAGATCTTTTTGATTCTATCTGATTCTTTCTTTATGTGTGTTTGTCTGTGTTATGCTCGTATAGCTTCTTTACTACGTATGTACTGTCCTTCTACTTTTCTTTTTCTATACATGTGCTCACACGTTAATCCATGTTATGTTTTCCTTATGCTTCTACTACATGTGTTTACCATTGAGTTCTTTGATTTGTGTTTGCTTTGCTAGACCCTGTTCGTGTTCTTGCTAAACGGGTTTCATCTACTTTTGTTTAAGTTTATATTACCTCTTTCTTCCATGACCTTGAATCTGTTTTCTTTCTTTGTACCATGTCTGTTTGTTTCTCATAAGTCTTTGGAAAAGACTTCTGAGCCTTTATCAAGTGGCTTGCCTTCTCATCTCTATTGTCTGATTCGATTTGAAACCCTAGTATTTAGGGTTTCCTTTGGCAATTTAATTTTTGTGTTCGAGTTAGGGTTCCATTTTGGGACCCTGGACTCTCAGACTCATTATGAGTCTGCAAATTGAACCTGTGTCTCTTTGCTTATGGTTCTGAACTTCTCTATGATTAAACTCTCTTTTAATAACTTGACAGTCTCTTTTTAATTCACATATTTGTGTGCTTTATATATGAGAACCCTTTTTTCAAAAGGTTTTACCAACTAATTAATTGATTCTGAAATCCTCTAATGGGCTTTGATTGATTGATACTGATTTTCCCTAATTGAATCATTTTTACCTATTCCTGACTTGGTCCATTCAATTTACTGGTTGTTTGATTGATTCACTTTCCTTATTTTACAAACTGTTGTCACACCTCCTTTTTCTACACCCGCAAGGGCGTAAAGGAGTTTTTCGATTTAAAGGACAATCAGAACGGTATTTAATTATTAATTAATTCAGAGTCGCCACTTGAGAGATTAATGGTGTCCCAAGTCACCGATTAAATCCCGAACCAAGAAAATTTATGACTCTGTTAACAGTACGCGAACCAGAAATCCGAGTAAGGAATTCTATTAATCCGGGAGAAGGTGTTAGGCATTCCCGAGCTCCGTGGTTCTAGCACGGTCGCTTAACTGTTGTATTTAATTGTATCTGATTTTAATACATGCTAGCTTATGTGCCTTTTATTTGTATACCGCTTTTATCATTATATTTTAAAAGAATTGCAACGTTGTGGAAATGCGTCTTGGACCACGTCACAATCAATGCACCCGTAGTTGTCAACACATTTCGACATCCGTTGAGATTTGGATTTGGGTCGCATCAATGCGCACTTGAGTTTAAGAAAGTAATTTTAATCAAATCGAGCCTAAAGATTCTAATGTAATATGATTTTAAGGAAAACCATGGAATTTACTAAATGACCATCCCAATTTCTAATCAATATAATGACCAAATGTTGACAACCCGCGTATGTGATTTTATTCGGGCGAGGCTAGTAGCAATACCGAAGTAACTATGATTTCCTACTTATTTATGTGTCTTTAAAAGACTAACGAATTTGGAATTTGAATCACATTGAAGTAAACTAAAAAAAAACCAATTTTAAATAAAATGGGCCTGCCTCACGACGTTGATACAGCCCAATTGGCCCAACGAATATGGGCACAATTCCACTGTCACATTTGATGTAACATCAACGAATCACTACAATGACAAAGCATACCCTCATCTAGCTGATAGCCGTGAATTCCAGAATTACTAAATCGATTTGCCCTACTAATTACCTACCAAGACCTGCTGCTCTAATGAACCAAACCAATTATGAATGAAACTTTAATCAAAAGCAGACCTTCTACTACACTGTTGTAAGCACGTGATTTTTGCTCCACGAACAATCACTCCAAAAGAAATCAAAAAATAATAATAAATGGCATCACAATACAATTTTTACGTGAGATGTGCTGGTAGTCATTTGTGTTTCTGTCCATTTTTCATTGAATCTTATCGAACAAAATACAAAATATGTATGCCATGTATTTGAGCCATAATTCGGTCATTGAAAGAAAATTCCCAAAATATGCATATTTTATTCTAGGTTGTGATTTAACCATTTAAATTTTTTTAATATGTGTGTGATAATTGTGTTAAGTGTTGATTAATGGGTGTTTTAAATTTATTTTAATTTATTTGTATTTTAAAATTAGAAAACAAAAGAAAAGAGTGCAAATTATTTAGAAAATCGGATTGGGCCTATTTGTTTCAAAAATTTTGAGGCCCAGAAGCAGCCCAAGTCAGCCAGCCCAAGACCCATCCTCAGGCCACCAAAACGACGTAGTTCAACCCCAAAACTACGTCGTTTCAGGGACGGTTCATCTCAGCCGTTCCAACCAGTCCAATCCAACGGCCAGGATCATACCCCAGATCCGTGTAACATGACCCGGTCCATCCCCCTTACCCGGTCAACCCAACCCCTCACTTAAACCAAAACGACCCCGTCCTGTCACTCACCAGTAGATCCAAGCCGTTGAGATCACTTGATCTAACGACCCTGATCTATCTTCCCCTTCCGTATATAAACCCTCCATCACACCCCACGCCCCCCTATCCAAACACCCCCCGGTTCCATCGTCCCCAAGAGCCCAACCCTAAAGTCCTAAACCCTAGCCGCCACCCTTCACCTTCACTGTAAAGCCGGCGGCAAGGATGCCGGTGACTGCCAAAACAACACCTCCGATACATCCAACCACCCTGAACACGAATCCACCAACCATGTACCTCGAATCACACTCCTTCGTCTCGAATCTTGATTTGAAGATTCGAGACCAAACCCCGATCTACACCAAGCCAACCCAAATTCACACTGGACAACCTCCTGACCTCCCTCGTGACCAAACCAAGCTTGGTTTGGTCAGAATCTACCCACAAATCCTAAAATCCGAAATCTGAAGATTCAAACTCTGGAACACAAGAACCTGGGGAATCCGGTCAGTTTCATGGGGATTTTGGGACCTAATAGGCTTTAATCAAGGTGTTCTCGGTCGAGAACACCCCGATTAAAGTTTGTTCGGCCTCAAATGGTCAAAACTGGTTCAAGTCTGGTCCGTTCTTGGTTAAGCTTCCACAGTAAGTTTTCTTTTTTCTTTTCTGTTTTATTTGAGTACTGATTTAGTTTGTTAGCATGTTCTGTTTTGATTATTTGGTATTTCTGGTATTTTCATTCCAATTTCTTCCGTCTTTGTAAGGCCTTTTATTTGGTCGATTATTTTCTGTGCATATTGGAATATACTCTGTGATATACATGTTAGATTAGATTAGTCGTCGCATAAATAATTCATATGGCCTCCCAGTATTGTGCAATGTTGTCTGAAGTTATTCAGGACCCCGTACGTATTGTTTATTTAATCGACTGATTATGCCTTGTTATAATTAGTGTGGTCGACTTGATAAACGTCGTCGATTAGTTTCCTATAACTGAAGGTTCAAATATTCTAATTCATACAACTTCACATGAGTGAACGAACCTGTTGTTGTTAATTGATTGCTTGACATTGTTTGAAAGTAGTTTGTAACTGCATTATAAACAACTAAAGGACTCAGGCTAGGGTAGTTTTGAATTTGAACTTTCAGAAGTTCAAAATGCC
Organism: Nicotiana sylvestris; assembly: GCF_000393655.2. NCBI lineage: Eukaryota > Viridiplantae > Streptophyta > Magnoliopsida > Solanales > Solanaceae > Nicotiana > Nicotiana sylvestris. The sequence continues at coordinate 11,269,332 of NC_091060.1, forward strand.
CTGATGCTGCAATGGTTTATGACAGTAATAACCAGGGGCTAACAGGAGTAGTTTGGGGTTTGAAAAGAACAGAAAAGCTTAGTTTAAGTGAACAAGACACAAGGGTATGGGGGCTCAAAATGAATAAACAAATGAGCCCATAATTCTGGATTAAACAAAACCAGGCGTGGGGAATAAAGGGAGCTGACACCAAGCATGCTGAGCATGGGCTTAAAAGAGTATGGGCATTCTGCCAATTGGCAGGCAGGGCAGCTCAGCTGTAATGGTGCATTTGGCCTATAAATAGGCCATTTGATAACTAAAACAGGGGCTGAAGTTTAAGGGTCTTAGGCTGGACATTTTTGAGTCTGGAGAGAAAGAAAAAAAAAACAAAAAGAAAATTTCAGAATATTGTAACAAAACACTGTCTGAAAACTGCTTAGGAGTTCAAGTTAGCCAAGCTGTCTTTGCTAATTGTTGTTGGTTATTTGCCGAGCTGTTTGTGATTGTTGAACTGCTGGTGCTGTTATATTGAATACTCTGGTTTTCTGTTGGTTCATCATTCTGTTTCTGGGACTGCTTGTTTGTTGCTCGACCACTTGTGAGCTTCATCATTGTGGCTGGTTGTTGTTGCTGTGTTGTTGATGTTTATCTGCTGTTGCTGTATTTGCTGCATACTACTCAGCTGACCATTCTCCTTCTTCTTTTGCTTTGCTATACCAGGTACACGATTAATAGTGTCAATGTAACTTGAAAGTTGAACATGAATATAAGAGAGAAGAGTTGAAGATGTTTATTTCATACATAGACTGTTATATTGAACATCATGTAATGTATAATAGTTTACATTCTTGTTTGGATACTGAAGGTAGCCTGCATGCCTAGTAGATATCAATGTATGGTGATTGAATGTTAGTTTGTATATGTAGGCTGGTAGATAAAAGTATTCCCAATGCAGTAGGTTGTATCTTAGACTTTGTCTAAATATGTTTAGCATATCCTTTAATGCACGTCAAGTAGGGAAGCTATCCATGTTTGTTAATTTCATCTCCCTTTTGATAAACTGCCTCACTATAATTGTCAAACCACGCTTTCAGAACAAATAGAACAAGTCTGCATTCCCCAACCTCACGAAGGTTGAGCCGAAGTCGAAATGGGCTAAGCAGGCCTTCATCGGAAAATCAGGGGCCCAGGCCTGGCCAATGTCGAATGAGCTGGGTTTGGGCCCAAGAGACCCGATCGCTTGCCCGTGGGGCACGACCTTGTTTCTGATTTTTGTAAAAGCATTCTGAATCCTACTATAAATGACCTGCAAACATATAATTAACTAGGACTATCTCTGCTTTCAATTAGTAGAGACAAACGCGACAAGAAACGTAGTTGCTATAGGATATCCTTTTAAAAAAAGACGAGATGAGCCTCGACAAATAAAAACGCACAAGCTGCGGGGCCCTCGTTAAATGTATATATCGAAGCATTCAGTTTCCAGGACAGGTCGTTTAGCAAATCTCATGGCCCTCCCAGAATAATAACGCAATAATCTCTTTAAGCGTGTATTTAATAATGTTATCTCCTTAAACTCGGGTGCACATTTATGTGACCCAAATCCATATCTCAACGAAATTGATATGTGTCCCTAATCATGGGTACATTGATTGTGACGTGGTGTGAGATGCATTTCCATGACGTTGCAAATTCTTTTTTTTTAAAAAAATAATAATAAACGAGACGAGCCTCGACAAACAAAAAATGCACAAGCTGCGGGGCCCTCTAAGTGTATATATTAAAATACTTAGAATTCGGGACAGGCCGTTTAACGAATTTCACGGCCTTCCCCAAAATAACAATACGTTAGTTGCTTTAGGCACGTCCTTAATAGTGTTATCTTCCTAAACTCGGGTGCACATTTATGTGACCCAAATCCCAATCTCAACAGAGTTGAAATGTAGCTCTAACCATGGGTACATTGATTGTGGCGTGGTTCGAGATATGTTTCCACGATGTTGCAATTCTCGATAAAAATAACAGTAAATGATAAAAGCGGTTAAAAGACAAGATTGGCACATGAATTCATATTTGTATAAAATCAGATAATCAAGCCGAATATAACAGTTGAGCGACCGTGCTAGAACCACGGAACTCGGGAATGCCTAACACCTTCCCCCGGGTTAACAGAATTCCTTATCCGGATTTCTGGTACGCAAACTGTAATATGGAGTCATTCTTTTCCTCGATTCGGGATTAAAATTGGTGACTTGGGACACCCTAAAACCTCCCAAGTGGTGACTCTGAAATAAATAAATAAATCCCGTTTCGATTGTCCTTCAATTGGAAAAACTCCCTTGTCCCCTCTCGGGGCGGAAAAAGGAGGTGTGACAGCTCTGGCGACTCCACTGGGGACGAAGGGCCCAGAACCACTGGTTAAGGGTTAAAATTTCGAGCTTAGAATAATTGTTATTATTTGGCTTTATTTATTATCTGATTTTATTATTTGTTTTAACCTAAATGTGCAAAATGATGCTTTTACCGCTTTGATATTATTTGAACTTTATATATAAACTGTGCTGAAACCCCTCTCTTCTCTCTCTTGAGAAGTGCACGCTGATCGTGGCTTCTTTCTGTTAGTGTCATATACCAGAATAGAACAAGGATTCGGAGGAGTTGCAAAACCGGATGGCCTTTTGGTTACCGGTACACAGCTCCCATCCTCGGCTCGAGTTGTCTGCTCGGGTAAGCCAGGTCTAGAACAAATACCCAGGTTTTAAACTTAGCATAACAAAGCCTCATGCCGGATCCCTAGTAGGAACGCTTATTTGCATCATGTGCATTTGACTTAGGGGACTCAACACAGGGGTTGGGTCCGTCTAGGACTAGCAACCTAAAATGAAAGACCATCCTGCTACTCCTGTTTGCTTTATGCATTTACTCGTTTCAAGACTTGCATGCTGACCGACTTTTGAATATCGCGAATGTTGTGAAGAAAAAGAGAGAGAAAAAAAAAGAAATAACGGTTAGGGAGTTAATTATTTGTTTTAAAAAAAATAAAATAATCAATACCCAGAAAACGGTTAAAACTCTGCCGGAATTTTGAAAAAAAATGTGTTTTTAGTAAGAAAAAAAAAGAGTCTTTGTTTTATTTTCGAATAGAAGAGAAAAAATGGTGTGTCATGAGAAATATTGTTTCCAAAATTCGGTTTATGCCCGAACTACGTCAGTTTGATTCTCGCAGGGTGTGAGATACGTAGGCAACCCCCATCGGGCCCAACTTAATTTTTCAAAAAATATGGGTACAGTCCAAAAGAACAAAAGTTTTGAAATAGTCAAGGTGACATTGTGCTTTTCAGAAACAACCAAATTTCGTTTTTCTAGGAAAGAGAGGTGTGTCAATTTGGTATTTGAGTCCAATAAGTCTGGATCTTTGCTTAATCACCCCCAATAAACATGCAGAATGGGCATAAGTCCAAGTTTGCCAGTAACAGTTAGGAGCAAATCCCTCTGGAGGTGCGATTATGGTGGGAGGATTTGGAAAAGTCAGAACAAGACAAGATCAAACTGCACCTGGGAGGTCTGGCTAATTTGTTAAATGTCAGGCCCCGATGCGACATCATAAAGGCTTTGGTTACATTTTGGGAACCGGCCCACAACGTATGCCGCTTCTCGGATTTTGAACTCACCCCAACCTTAGAAGAAATGGCAGGTTGCATGGACGTCACTGAAGGTTTGAGACACAAATACCTGATCACTCCAAGAGCTGTGAATTCACACAAATTCATAGATCTGTTAAAGATAAGCAAGGGAGTCCCGTACGCTGAATTGGATAGAGGTTTTTCTACCTTGCAATTCATATACCAGAGGTACGGGCACATATGAAGATTCAATGATCCAGAAAGTGGTGTCTGCAGTAGAGGTAATCTGGCAAAATGGAATGAGCATAGGCGGTTCGCTTTCATGGTGGCATTCTTGGGCATTGTGGTGTTTTCCCGAAAAGATAGAAATATCGATCTAAAGGTGGCTGGAATCGCCAAAGTCCTGATTACCAACGATAAAAGCGTCCTTGCTCCTATGGTAGTGTCGGAAATATACCGAGCCCTCACGGCTTGTAAGGCCAGGATAGACTTCTTCGAAGGGTGCAACTTGTTATTACAGATGTGGATGATCGAACACTTGTGTCGCCATCCTCAGTGTATGCGCTACATGTCTACAAACAAGGACTGCATCGAAGGTTATAACCTGAGGGTTTCAGGTTTCCGATTACCAGAAGGGTTTGAAGAATGGATATCCTATCTCCGGGCCATCATTGCAGAACAGATAAACTGGACTTTGGGTTGGCTTCTTGTGGAAGAAATTGTATACATGCCTGCCAATGGTCCTCACTTCCTCTTAATGGGACTCAGAGGTATTCAGCCTTATGCCCCTTACAGGGTGATGAGGCAGTTAGGAAGGTGTCAGGTGGTACACCCGGACGAAGATCTCAGCACTTATGTAGTCGAGGTTAGCAGTGACGGCCAATTCCCTGAAAAGACAGTTCGTTGCATATGGAGTGAATGCCAGTACCTGACGGCAAATACTCGGGTAGGTGATGTGTCTAGGGGTGAAGTCTCGCCGGCCTATCTCGCTTGGCATAATAAGAAGAACATTGCAGAGCGGCCAACCAAACGACCTCACCTCCAAGATTTTGTTGAGTCATCACAAGAACAATGGGGCTGGCTTGCAAAAGAAGAAGGTTACCGGGTTGAAATCGGGAAGTTAAAGCAACAAGTTGAAAAGCTTGTATTTGAGAACAACGTGCAAGTCGCTTCCGAGCGGGGCGAAAAGAACAAGCTAGCCCGAGAGAATCAGACACTAAAGGCCCGCATTCGCCAAGCTAGCAAGAGTAACATTGACCGACAGAAACGTCGCTCCGACGAAAGATTGATAGCCGATTTAAGGAGTCAGGTTAGCCAAAGCCAAGAAGAATTAGAACAATCAGAGGCTTGCATAGCAAGAATGAAGGTCAGATGGGCAAAATGCATAATGGCCCGGAGGCAGCGTCTGCAACAGGTCATAAGGGATTATGAAATGAGCATCGGGATATTAAGGGAAACGAACTCCACTCTACATGATCGGATCATCAAACAAGCACAAGATGCCCAGGACAACAGAAGACATTGTTACGATGCAATGGCCTGCATGGAAAGACAGATGGAGTTGTTCCAGGATCAACTTGCCGACAATGCTCAGGCACTGGGACTAAAGAACCGACAAATTGGGCACTTGTTCATTGAAAGGGACAACATTCGAGGAAGGATCGACGAAATTGGCCACTACATCTACATGAAATGCCTAGCATGTGAGCAAATACCGCGGAAGACCCTCCTTGTTTCCATCATGGGCTGCGTCCACCGGATCATGAATGAATTGAGAAGCTTGCAGAGAGACCTTACACCTAGGGCCGCGAAAGGGCCGAATGATGCCTCATGCGCCCCTAAGTTGGAAAATTAATCTTTGGTCAAAGTCCTGTTTATTTGGCTTTGTTGCTTTCCCATATGTTGTTTTCTTTTTCTTTTAATCAAATAGGGTTAAGAACTTTGGAGTCTTTACTATTGCTGTTCTTGGTTTAAGTCTGTAATAGCAAAATTTTGATAATGAAATTAAGTGATTCTAGAAGAATTTTTATGTGTCTTTACTTTGTGGCAGAACTACGCCTGGTCTGATTCGCGCGGGAACGTGATACGTAGGCAATCCCCATAAGATTCGACCGCTTTTAATAAAGAAAGAAAAAAAAAGAAAATACAAAAAAAAATAAAAATAAAAATAAAATACAGGGTTTCCCAAAGTACTTTAAAAACGGGGACAAATGAGCAAGCCGGGATGACGCATGTTGTTTGAAGCAAAGCATGTAGAAACGGTTAACTGCCTAGGAGCATTGCATCCTCTATGTGTTGTGATCAAATCTGTTAAACTCTAACGCTAACAAAGTTCGTTGTTGTCTGATACCAGACAATTAGTTGTTAAAGAATTCTGGCAACACACTCTTACCAAACCAGATCCAAAGGACCGGTAGCAACAAGCATGACTACTTCAGAGAATAGTAATGAGGAAGAAAGGCCGATGAGCCAGTTGTTAAAAGAAGCAATGGAAAAGATCGAAAGGATGGGACTAGAGATGAATGCAATGCAGCTGGCTCTAGCCAAAACACAAAAGAGCCCTGAGCCACTGGGGCACATGCCGGAATATCCTCACTTCGACCCTTCAACAAGCCTCCCGAATCCCCGTTATCATCAGGAAAGAAGCCCCCATGATTCCCAAGCTCCACCACCCCATCAACCTCTCCCAACACCAAATATTCCCACTTTTGTGGGACCCACATCAGCCACCTTGCAAAGAACGACCAGTGAGCCATTGTTTCAGGCTCACGATACGCAATACTATCCCCATGAGCCTACATTCCATGCCCCCGAACCACAGGCCTACAATCCGCACTTGGAGGTACCGGCAGAGATTGAAAAGCCTGTTAAAACCCCAGAACAAGATAAGGTATTAAGGAAGTTCAAAAGCCTGGAGCAGTCCTTCAGGAACCTGCACGGATTGGGCAACCAGGTCAGCGTGGCCTATAAAGATTTGTGCCCTTTACCCGACGTCCAACTCCCGGCTGGGTTCAAGATGCCTAAGTTTGATTTATATGAAGGACACGATGATCCCATGGCACATTTGCGGGGATTTTGTAGCAAAATGAGAGGGGCAGGTGGCAAAGATGAATTGCTGATAGCTTATTTCGGCCAAAGTCTGAGCGGATCGACACTAGAATGGTATACCAGGCAGGATTCCAGCAGATGGTACACCTGGGATGATCTGGCGCAGGCTTTCGCATGTCATTTTCAATACAATCTGGAGATTGTCCCTGACCGTCTCACGTTATTGAGGACCGGGAAGAAGCCAGGGGAAAGTTTTCGCGAGTAAGAGTTCCGCTGGAGAGAACAAGCTGCCAGAGTTGATCCTCCCATGAGAGAGGGAGAAATGGTGGACTACTTCTTGCAAACATTGGATCCAACCTACTTTGGTCACTTGGTGACGACGGTTGGAAAATCCTTCAACGAGGTAGTGAAGATAGGGGTCATGATAGAAGAAGGTCTGAGGTCTGACAAAATCCTGAATTACTCGGCACTCAAGGCCACGACCCAGGCTATCCAGAGCGGCACGGGAGGTGCGCTGGGAAGAAGGAAGAAAGAAGAAATTGCCACGATCGAGGCAGGCAGTTGGTCCAGGGCTGGCAAGCCACACTACAACTAGCCCAGACCTCACAGGCCAAACTACCCATACAACCTACCACAACATTGCTATCCGCCTCGAGAACCATATTGCTCCGTACACCAGGCCCAGACATACACTCAGCCTCCGGTTCGCCCGCAATGGCGCGCGCCGGCTCCCCAGAACACATATGCACCACCACAAAACACCTATCCTCCACCGAGGGCATATAGAAACCCGCTAGGGGCAGGCTTTCGGGGAAATCCAGATGCTAGGAATGACAGGCTGCGGAAACACAGAACTTTCACGGAGTTGGGAGAAACCTACACCGCTTTGTTCCACAAATTGAGGCAACTGGGTTTGGTTAGTCCTGTCCAAACTCGAGAACCAAATCCCCCACCCCAGAATTTGGATCGATCAATAAGTTGTGAATACTGCTCAGGGATGCTGGGGCATGATACCGAAAAGTGTTGGAAATTGAAGCATGCCATACAGGATCTTATTGACACCAATAAGATCGAGTTCCAGACACCGGAGGCTCCTAACATCAACCAGAACCCACTGCCAGCGCACCATGAGGCTCACATGATCGAGTTGGTGTATGAGGGAGGAGAGTTGAGAAAACCTTCACAGACAGTTATGATGATCCAGGCCGCTCCGAAAGAAGGATCGACCAGTGGAGGAACTGGGGTACAGTCGCAGAAAGAAGGCGTCAAGCCAGTAGTGATATTGGGAAAGAGCCCGTCCGCCGTAACAAGCAAACCCGAGCCAAACAAGTTGGTAATATCAGGGACTCCACCTACCCCTGCATTTGTGTTAAAAGGGGTATACAGGGAAATGGTCACCATAAAGCCTGTAATTCAGTTGCCGATGATTGATGGTAAGGTTGTGCCTTGGAAATACGAGAAGGCAGTGGTGATGTACAAAGGAGAACAAGTGGAAGAGGTTAGTTGTAAAGCGCAAGGGCTGACTCGATCAGGACGGTGTTTCGCTCCGGTAGAGCTGAGAAGAACCAACCCAGCTGCAACCAAGAAACCTGTATCCGAAGAAGAGGCTGAGGAGCTCCTGAGAAAGATGAAGGTGCAGGACTACTCCGTGGTCGAACAGCTGAGGAAAACACCGGCCCAGATCTCGCTGCTGTCATTACTAATCCATTCTGAGGAGCATCGTTGGGTCTTGATGAAGATATTGAACGAAGCTCACGTGCCCAACGAGATTTCTGTCAAATGTCAAATGTCAAATGTCAAATGCCCAACGAGCATAATAAAGCTCTCTACCTAACTGTCAAATGTGAAAACTCGGTAGTCACTCGGGTGTTGGTGGACAACGGTAAAAGTGCCAATATTTGTCCATTATCCACCCTAAACCAGTTAAGGATCGACCACGGAAGAATTTGTAAGAATAACATCTGCGTCCGAGGGTTTGACGGAAACGGAACAGCCACTGTGGGGGATGTTGTGCTTGAATTAACCATCGGTCCAGTCCTGTTCACCATGGAGTTCCAGGTGTTGGATGCCACAGTATCTTATAACCTTCTGTTAGGACGACCATGGATTCATGCATCCAAAGCAGTGCCCTCCACCCTACATCAGATGGTGAAGTTCGAGTGGGATAGGCAGGAGGTCGTACTACACGGTGAGGACACGGCGTGTACCATGGGTGGCACCATTGTACCTTTTATAGAGACCGATGATGACAAAGGTCCTTGGGTCTACCAGATTTTCGATACAGGGTCGGCAAATAAAATTGCTGAAGGAGAAATCATCCCGCACCCTAGGGTAGCTGCCGCGACTGTCATGATGGTCTCGAAAATGCTGGGTAATGGATTTGTGCCGGGAAAGGGCCTAGGAGTCGAGCTTCAGGGGATTGTCCAACCTGTCTCCCTGCCTAAAATTCTGGAAACTTTCGGATTAGGGTTCAAACCAACCGCAACAGATGTAAAGCAAGCGTGGAAAATGAATAAGAAAGTCTGGTATCTTCCCAAACCCGTGCCACGTCTTTCAAGATCTTTTGTCAGAGCAAGCGCCAAAAGGGCACCGGTCCCAAAGATTCTAGGACCATTGATTGGTATGGATGGGGACCTGAATCGGAGTTTCGAGAGGCTATTCGCTGATGTCAGTATGGTAGAAGCTGGAGAAGGTTCCAGCAGAGCAGAGATACAGTTCGTGGGGCCTGAGGCCAAAACCAACAATTGAATAGTTACTCCTCTTCCTGTCCGAGGGGAGTCTTGGTAGTAGGCTTTGATTTATGTTTTGTTTGTTTTGTTTTGTTCGGATTATTCCAGGGTGTAATCCAAATTTTACTTTTGTTTTGTAAAAGTGTGAACCCTTTTATCCCGCAAGTTTAATAAAGTTCTCTTCTTTTGTCCCATTTTAATTTTGTTTTGTTCTTTTTCTTTCTGAACAGTTCTCTTTTTACTGGTTCTAATGACATGGCATGCACAGCGGATCTTCGACCTAGTCTAATAAATCAATCTGAATCCGACTCAATGATACAAGAGGTCGTTTGTGACGATGAATCTAAATATGACGAAGACAAAGCCTTCGAAGAGATAAACCGAGAACTGTGCTAATTTGAAGAAAAACCCAAACCTAACCTAAATGACACTGAGGCTGTAAATATAGGAGATGCTGATAATGTCCGAGAAACCAAAATTAGCATCCATGTTGAGCCGAATGTCAGGGAAGAATTGATCAAAACCCTCGTGGAATTCAAAGATGTTTTTGCATGGTCATATGATGATATGCCGGTATTAAGCACCAATTTAGTGGTTCACAAATTGCCCACTGACCCGGCATACCCTCCGGTCAAGCAAAAGATAAGGAAATTTAAAACAGAAATGAGTGTAAAGATCAAAGAAGAGGTGATTAAGCAGTTGCAGGAGAAGGTCATTCAGGTCACTCGATATCCCGAGTGGTTGGCCAATGTGGTACCAGTTCCAAAGAAGGAAGGGAAAATTAGGGTGTGCGTCAACTACCGCAACCTTAACAAAGCAAGTCCCAAGGACAATTTTCCATTGCCCAACATCCATATCTTGATCTATAATTGCGCTGGGCGCGAGATTGGATCCTTCGTGGATTGCTATGCGGGTTATCATCAGATCCTAATGGACAAGGAAGATGCGGAAAAGACAGCTTTTATTACGCCATGGGGAACTTACAGCTATCGGGTAATGCCGTTCGGATTGAAGAACGCCGGGGCAACGTACATGCGAGCAATGACTACTGTGTTTCACGACATGATGCACAAAGAAATTGAGGTGTACGTAGATGATGTGATCATAAAGTCTTGGCGTCAAGAAGACCATGTAGCAGACCTAAGGAGATTTTTTCGAAGACTCCGAAGGTATGATATCAAGCTCAACCCGGCCAAATGCGCATTCGGGGTTCCTTCAGGAAAGCTGTTAGGATTCATTGTCAGTCGGCGGGGGATTGAGTTAGACCCATCCAAGGTCGAATCCATCAGAGATTTGCCACCGCCAAAGAACAAAACAGAGGTAATGAGTTTGCTGGGTAGACTCAATTACATCAGCAGGTTCATCGCCCAACTCACAGCAACTTGCGAGCCCATATTTCGGCTGCTGAAAAAGGATGCTGCGGTAAGTTGGATGGCAGAGTGTCAAGAGGCTTTCGACCAAATCAAAGGGTATCTGTCTAATCCACCCGTGTTGGTCCCGCCTAAGCCAGGGAAGCCCTTAATTCTTTATCTGATGGTCCTGGAAAATTCATTTGGTTGTGTACTGGGGCAACATGATGACACAGGAAGGAAGGAGCAGGCCATTTACTATATCAGCAAGAAATTCACAGTATATAAGGTCAAGTACACTCAACTCGAGAAAACATGCTGCGCCCTAACTTGGGTAGCTCAGAAGTTGAAGCACTACCTGTCCTCGTATACTACTTATCTCATATCCCGTTTGGACCCATTGAAGTATATCTTTCAGAAACCTATGCCCACAGGGAGGTTGGCAAAATGGCAAATTCTGCTCACAGAGTTTGATATCGTCTATGTGACGAGGACAGCCATGAAAGCCCAAGCGCTGGCCGACCATTTGGCAGAGAATCCCGTTGATGAAAAATACGAGCCTTTAAGAACGTATTTTCCCGACGAAGAAGTTATGCATACAAATGAACTGGAGTTACCCGAGGAAACGGGTTGGAAGCTTTTCTTCGATGGAGCTGCAAACGCGAAAGGGGTTGGAATAGGAGCAGTACTCATTTCTGAAACAGGATGCCATTATCCTGTTACGGTTCAACTGCTCTTCTATTGCACCAATAATATGGCCGAGTACGAAGCTTGCATTTTGGGTCTGCGATTGGCTGCAGACATGGATGTCCAAGACGTTTTGGTCTTGGGAGACTCGGACCTCTTGGTACATCAGATTCAAGGTGAATAGGAAACACGTGATTTGAAACTCATACCATATCGACAATGCTTGCACGATCTGAGCAAGCGATTTCGATCGGTGAAGTTCAAACATATCCCGAGAGTTCATAACGAGGTTGCGGATGCATTGGCCACCTTAGCATCAATGTTGCACCACCCTGACAAAATGTATGTTGACCCTCTGCACATCCAGGTTTGTGATCAGCACACTTATTGCAACACGGTGGAAAAAGAAGCGGATGGCGAGCCCTGGTTTCATGATATCAAGGAGTACCTCAGAATGGGGATATATCCGGAACAGGCCACTAGAGACCAAAAAAGAGCCCTTCGGCGTTTGTCGAATGGTTTCTTCCTCAGCGGAGGAGTTTTGTACAAAAGAACCCCGGATTTGGGATTGTTGAGATGTATAGACGCCGGTCAAGCCACGATGGTCATGGCAGAGGTACATGCTGGAGTTGGCGGGCCACATATGAGCTGATATGTATTGGCAAAGAAGATCCTTCGAGCAGGGTATTATTGGCTTACCATGGAACATGACTGTATCACTTTCGTGAGGAAATGCCATCAGTGTCAGATACATGGAGATCTGATTCATTCTCTGCCAACAGAGTTACATACGATGTCAGCACCCTGGCCGTTTGTTGCATGGGGCATGGATGTCATTGGGCCTATCGAGCCGGCAGCATCCAACGGCCATAGGTTCATTCTGGTGACCATCGACTACTTCACCAAATGGGTTGAGGCTAAAACCTTCAAGTCGGTAACTAAAAAGGCAGTGGTGGATTTTGTGCACTCCCATATCATCTACAGATTTGGGATCCCAAAAGTGATCATTACGGACAACGGTGCGAACCTTAACAGCAGTCTGATGAGAGAGGTATGCTAACAATTCAAGATTACACACCGCAATTCCACCCCATATCGCCCCAAGGCGAATGGAGCGGTCGAAGTAGCCAATAAAAGCATCAAGAAGATACTGCGAAAGATGGTGGAAGGATCTAGACAATGGCACGAGAGATTACCCTTTGCTTTGTTGGGTTATCGCACTACCGTCCGGGCTTCCATAGGTGCAACTCCTTATTTGTTGGTATACGGAACTGAGGCCGTAATACCAGCGGAGGTCGAAATTTCGTCCCTCCGAATTGTCGCTAAAGCCGAGATTGATGATAATGAATGGGTCAAAGCTCGATTGGAACAGTTGAGCTTGATAGACGAGAAAAGATTGGCAGTAGTATGCCATGGTCAGCTGTATCAGAAGAGAATGGCAAGGACATATAATAAGAAGGTACACCCCAGGAAGTTTGAAGTAGGGCAGCAGGTATTGAAGAGGATCCTCCCACATCAGGTCGAAGCAAAAGGCAAGTTCGCCCCAAATTGGCAAGGGCCTTATATCGTGACCAGAGTGTTGTCCAACGGTGCTTTGTGTTTGACAGATATCGAGGGGAGATGTGTTGACATGGCTATCAATTCGGATGCGGTCAAAAGATATTATGCGTAATTTCTTTGATTATGGCAATTATTGGTTCGTTTGTTTGTACTTGATACTTATTGGATAATGAAATGACGGAGGCAATTCTTTCTTCTATCCAAACACTTTTTACCCTTGTTTCCCCCTTTTGAGCCTTAGGTTATTCTTTCATATCCCTCTTTTGGAATCACTAATGAAAAAAAAAAATCAAAGAAAACCGTGGGAACTACGTTTGACCTGATTCCTCAAAGAGGATACGTAGGCGCCTCACGGCTCGGTCATAGTGTGCATAGTGTACATAGTGTGCATAATAGGCACAGTGTGCGTAACGCACGTAGCTCAACATAGTGTAAAAAATAAAATCCCCCAAGCAAGAAAACTGGGGCAGAGGTTATGTTTTAAAGTTCCAACAAAGGTTTGATTCCAAAAGTTGTAGCGGATCACCCATCAAAGTTATTTCATTTTTTGATAGCCTTTCTTTTAGCCCCACACCAAAACCAACATCGACGTCCAAAAGACCTCCCGATCAATATCCAAAAGGTGCCAAGTCAGGCAAATAAAGCCGAGAATAATACACTGATCCCCGGCAAAGAAGAGGATCATAAAACTGGAAATGAATTGATAGTACAAAGGAATCTCCAAAAGAGAGGGTCATATCGACAACACTCCAATTCTCCGTTGAAGAAATAAATTGAGAGAGTCTTGGCGGTGAAGACCTTCGCAGGCACCGCAAGGCGACGAAAGATGAGAGATATAAAACGAGAGAGTATTATCGGTGAAAACCTTCACAGGCACCATAAGGCGCCGGGAGCTGAGAGAAAAGAGAGAGTCTCATTAGTGAAAACCACTCAAGGGCACTATGAGGCGACAAGACAAATCAGCAAAAGGACCCACGTTCGCAAAGAAATGGACATCCCTTTATCGCCAGCAAGTAAGACCATCAGGCAAGATGATTGATACAAATAGACTGGTTCGGGAATCTATGGTGCACGTCATGATCAGACCAGTCATGTCATCCAGATAAGTTTTTGGTTCAGAAAGATTTTTCTCCTTTTCTACCTTTTTCGTTTTCTTTCTAAAAATTTGTTTTGAAAGGATCTTTCAAAGTTTACTACCAGAGACTGAAGGGGTCCAAAAGCGAAATACGAAAGGGATAGGCCAAAAACCGAGAATAAGACAAAAGGCGTTGGTCGCAAAACCAAAGGACGAATTGCATCGAAAGAAGGGTGACGTAAAGAGAGCGGAAAATGACGAGTGAAGGACTCGTGGACCAAGTTACGAGAAGGTCTCCCCGCAGAACATCGATAAATCACGGACCCAAGTCCAAAGTGGTCGGACTCCACAGGAAAGGGAAATTGATCCGATGCAAGATAACCCTAACAGTCCCAAAGGTTATCCCCAGGCAATAAAGTTCTATGCCTTGCAATTCCGGGAGAAAGTAAACTCTTGAAGGAGTGGTTTCGGGAGGGAAGCAGACTCCCACAGTTGGTTCTGTAAAGAGGAAAGCAAAAAGGGGGATAAATGGAAGACCATCCCCATCAGACGGGTCACCCCCAGCAAACAACTTTGCCCACCAACCAGTTGTGGGGGGCACAAAGCCAGAAAAGAGAAAGAGAGAAAAATCATCTCCCAGCGGAAAGACACCGCTGCCCACCATGATTAAAACTAACTAAATCCTTTTGTCTGTTGCAGGAAAATAAAGGTTGATGATGGCAGCAAGACGCGATGCCAGGGAAATCACCAAAACCGGGGCAGAAAATTTTCTGCCGTTGTCGAAAATTTTCTCGGAAGAACGAGGAAACAAATTCAATACTTTCTGTTCTAGGTCGCCCACCAGTAAAATACGGGAATACTTTCTGTTCTAGGTCGCCCACCAGTAAAATGCGGGAATACTTTCTGTTCTAGGTCGCCCACCAGTAAAATGCGGGAATACTTTCTGTTCTAGGTCGCCCACCAGTAAAATGCGGGAATACTTTCTGTTCTAGGTCGCCCACCAGTAAAATGCGGGAATACTTTCTGTTCTAGGTCGCCCACCAGTAAAATGCGGGAATACTTTCTGTTCTAGGTCGCCCACCAGTAAAATGCGGGAATACTTTCTGTTCTAGGTCGCCCACCAGTAAAATGCGGGAATACTTTCTGTTCTAGGTCGCCCACCAGTAAAATGCGGGAATACTTTCTGTTCTAGGTCGCCCACCAGTAAAATGCGGGAATACTTTCTGTTCTAGGTCGCCCACCAGTTAAAATGCGGGAATACTTTCTGTTCTAGGTCGCCCACCAGTAAAATGCGGGAATAATTTATGTTCTAGGTCGCCCACCAGTAAAATGCGGGAATACTTTACATTATTCTATGTCGTCCACCAGTATAATGCGGGAATACTTTTTGTCTTTTCATTTTTGTTCTAGGTCGCCCACCAGTATAATGCGGGAACACTTTTAGTCTTATATTATAGATTTTGAAATTAGTAACCCCACCGGAAGGCAGAAGGTTACAACAGGAATCCCTAGCAAGGAACAATAAAAATTCCCAGCACCGGGAAGCCGAAGGTTGCAAACTCAAGTGCATGCATCAAAAGGAAGAAAGGACGCGTTTTGAAAGAAGCGTCTTGTGAACATTAGACCATGCCCAGCATAACAAATCTGATGAAGAGAGCCGCACCACCAGAGGAACCATTGAAAAGCTTAATGAAGAAGGCCATGTCCCCAGCGGACCAAGCAAAATGATGAAAACTGGTACTCAGAAGAGCAAAGGGCCAGTACCATCCCTCAAATTCACAAAATAAAAGCATCGGAGGAAAACGCAAGCCGACAAGAAAGCAAGGTGACAAGAACAAGTTGAAGATAGATGAGATCTTATGATCCATAGGCTAGCCTAGCTTCTTGTTTCTTTTCAGCACAATGTAACGAGGGGATCAGTAAGCAATAACGGCATACAACAGCACGTAACAGCACACAACAACAACAAACATGACAGTCACACGGTAGTCCCAGCTACCGAAACTTCCCGAACTACATTGACCTGATTCCTGTTCAGCCCAGGATATGTAGGAAACCTCTGAAGCGAAGGTTCGGTCAAATCGTTTTCAAAAAATGCTTCACACGGAGTACTCGGACGAGCAAAAATCGCCCGCTTTGTCTTTGCGCGAAAACCCTTCATGTCTTCGGGCAAAGAGGGGCAGCTGTAAGCACATGATTTTTGCTCCACGAACAATCACTCCAAAAGAAATAAAAAAATAATAATAAATGGCGTCGCGGTACAATTTTTACGTGAGATGTGCTGGTAGTCATTTGTGTTTCTGTCCATTTTTCATTGAATCTTATCGAACAAAATACAAAATATGTATGCCATGTATTTGAGCCATAATTCGGTCATTAAAAGAAAATTCCCAAAATATGCATATTTTATTCTATGCTGTGATTTAACCATTTAAATTTTTTTAATATGTGTGTGATAATTGTGTTAAGTGTTGATTAATGGGTATTTTAAATTCATTTTAATTTAGTTGTATTTTAAAATTAGAAAACAAAAGAAAAGAGTGCAAATTATTTAGAAAATCAGATTGGGCCTATTTGTTTCAAAAATTTTGAGGCCCAGAAGTAGCCCAAGTCAGCCAGCCCAAGACCCATCCTCAGGCCACCAAAACGACGTAGTTCAACCCCAAAACTACGTCGTTTCAGGGACGGTTCATCTCAGCCGTTCCAACCAGTCCAATCCAACGGCCAGGATCATACCCCAGATCCGTGTAACATGACCCAGTCCATCCCCCTTACCCGATCAACCCAACCCCTCACTTATACCAAAACGACCCCGTTCCCATACCAAACGACCCCGTCCTGTCACTCACCAGTAGATCCAAGCCGTTGAGATCACTTGATCTAACGACCCTGATCTATCTTCCCCTTCCGTATATAAACCCTCCATCACACCCCACGCCCCCCTATCCAAACACCCCCGGTTCCATCGTCCCCAAGAGCCCAACCCTAAAGTCCTAAACCCTAGCCGGCACCCTTCACCTTCACTGTAAAGCCGACGGCAAGGATGCCGGTGACTGCCAAAACAACACCTCCGATACATCCAACCACCCTGAACACGAATCCACTAACCATGTACCTCAAATCATACTCCTTCGTCTCGAATCTTGATTTGAAGATTCGAGACCAAACCCCGATCTACACCAAGCCAACCCAAATTCACACTAGACAACCCCCTGACCTCCCTCGTGACCAAACCAAGCTTGGTTTGGTCCGAATCTACCCACAAATCCTAAAATCCCAAATCTGAAGATTCAAACTCTGGAACACAAGAACCTGGGGAATCCGGTCAGTTTCATGGGGATTTTGGGACCTAATAGGCTTTAATCAAGGTGTTCTCGGTCGAGAATAACCCGATTAAAGTTTGTTCGGCCTCAAATGGTCAAAACTGGTTCAGGTCTGGTCCGTTCTTGGTTAAGCTTCCACAGTAAGTTTTCTTTTTTCTTTTCTGTTTTATTTGAGTACTGATTTAGTTTGTTAGCATGTTCTATTGTGATTATTTGGTATTTATGGTATTTTCATTCCAATTTCTTCCGTCTTTGTAAGGCCTTTTATTTGGTCGATTATTTTCTGTGCATATTGGAATATACTCTGTGATATACATGTTCGATTAGATTAGTCGTCGCATAAATAATTCATATGGCCTCCCAGTATTGTGCAATGTTGTCTGAAGTTATTCAGGACCCCGTACGTATTGTTTATTTAATCGACTGATTATGCCTTGTTATAATTAGTGTGGTCGACTTGATAAACGTCGTCGATTAGTTTCCTATAACTGAAGGTTCAAATATTCTAATTCATACAACTTCACATGAGTGAACGAACCTGTTGTTGTTAATTGATTGCTTGACATTGTTTGAAAGTAGTTTGTAACTGCATTATAAACAACTAAAAGACTCAGGCTAGGGTAGTTTTGAATTTGAACTTTCAGAAGTTCAAAATGCCCTGATGCTGCAATGGTTTAGGACAGTAATAACCAGGGGCTAACAGGGGTAGTTTGGGGTTTGAAAAGAACAGAAAAGCTTAGTTTAAGTGAGCTGACAAATAGAGTACTGAATTAGGATTAAACTAATGTAATAGTGGGGAGCCAAACTTGGTAGCATGGGGCTGATTGAATTAAAAAGGGGTGCCCATGCTTTTGGGCAGAAAATACAGGCTAAAGGCCTGTCGAATGGATGGGCATGGGGAATACTTTTAGTTTAAAAAGAAATTATGGGCAGGAAGGAGGGAAAGGGTTCAAGGCATCTTAATGCTTGCCATTTCTGCCTATAAATAGGACTGTTTCAGAACATAAAAGGTGCTGGATTTTTTAGTCTTCATAGAAAGAAAGAAACATAAAGAAATTTTCAGAATATGGTAACCAAACACTATCTGAAAACTGCCTAGGAGTTCAAGTTGGCCAAGCTGTCTTTGCTAATTGTTGTTGGTTATTTGCCGAGCTGTTTGTGATTGTTGAACTGCTGGTGCTGTTACATTGAATACTCTGGTTTTCTGTTGGTTCATCATTCTGTTTCTGGGACTGCTTGTTTATTGCTCGACCACTTGTGAGCTTCATCATTGTGGCTGGTTATTGTTGCTGTGTTGTTGATGTTTATCTGCTGTTGCTGTATTTGCTGCATACTACTCAGCTGACCATTCTCCTTCTTCTTCTGCTTTGCTATACCAGGTACACGATTAATAGTGTCAATGTAACTTGAAAGTTGAATATGAATATAAGAGAGAAGAGCTGAAGATGTTTATTTCATACATAGACTGTTATATTGAACATCATGTAATGTATAATAGTTTACATTCTTGTTTGGATACTGAAGGTAGCATGCATGCCTAGTAGATATCAATGTATGGTGATTGAATGTTAGTTTGTATATGTAGGCTGGTAGATAAAAGTATTCCCAATGCAGTAGGTTGTATCTTAGACTTTGTCTAATTATGTTTAGCATATCCTTTAATGCACGTCAAGTAGGGAAGCTATCCATGTTAGTTAATTTCATTTCCCTTTTGATAAACTACCTCACTATAATTGTCAAACCACGCTTTCAGAGCAAATAGAACAAGTCTGCATTCCCCAACCTCATGAAGGTTTAGCCGAAGTCGAAACGGGCTAAGCAGGCCTTCATCGGAAAATCAGGGGCCCAGGCCTGGCCAATCCCGCATGAGCTGGGTTTGGGCCCATGAGACCCGATCGCTTGCCCGTGGGGCGCGGCCTTGTTTCTGATTTTTGTAAAAGCATTCTGAATCCTACTATAAATGACCTGCAAGCATATAATTAACTAGAACTATCTCTGTTTTCAATTAGTAGAGACAAACGCGACAAGAAACGTAGTTGCTACAGGATATCCTTTTAAAATAAAGACGAGATGAGCCTCGACAAATAAAAACGCACAAGCTGCGGGGCCCTCGTTAAATGTATATATCGAAGCATTCAGTTTCCAGGACGGGTCGTTTAGCAAATCTCACGGCCCTCCCAGAATAATAACGCGATAGTCTCTTTAAGCGCGTATTTAATAATGTTATCTCCTTAAACTCGGGTGCACATTTATGTGACCCAAATCCAAATCTCAACGAAATCGATATGTGTCCCTAATCATAGGTACATTGATTGTGACGTGGTCCGAGATGCATTTTCATGACGTTGCAAATTCATTTTTAAAAAATAAATAATAATAAACGAGACGAGCCTCGACAAACAAAAAATGCACAAGCTGCGGGGCCCTCTAAGTGTATATATTAAAATACTTAGAATTCGGGACAAGCCGTTTAGCGAATTTCATGGCCTTCCCCAAAATAACAATACGTTAGTTGCTTTAGGCACGTCCTTAATAATGTTATCTTCCTAAACTCGGGTGCACATTTATGTGACCCAAATCCCAATCTCAACAGAGTTGAAATGTAGCTCTAACCACGGGTACATTGATTGTGGCGTGGTTCGAGATATGTTTCCACGATGTTGCAATTCTCGATAAAAATAACAGTAAATGATAAAAGCGGTTAAAAGACAAGATTGGCACATGAATTCATATTTGTATAAAATCAGATAATCAAGCCGAATATAACAGTTGAGCGACCGTGCTAGAACCACGGAACTCGGGAATGCCTAACACCTTCCCCGGGTTAACAGAATTCCTTATCCGGATTTCTGGTACGCAGACTGTAATATGGAGTCATTCTTTTCCTCGATTCGGGATTAAAATTGGTGACTTGGGACACCCTAAAACCTCCCAAGTGGCGACTCTGAAATAAATAAATAAATCCCGTTTCGATTGTCCTTCAATTGGAAAAACTCCCTTGTCCCCTCTCGGGGCGGAAAAAGGAGGTGTGACAACTGTCATGACCAATGACAAAATACTAGTAACCAGGATGAATGTCACCAGACTTACTCCTGAATTCACGTATCATTTACATAGATCCAATTACTACTGATTACTATTGAATTCACACAAATTTTCCAATTAGACCACATGTGCTCAATGCTATTTCAACTGTCCAATTCAATAGTTCAACATTACGCAACTTTTAACATGTAATCAACCTTACTGAACAAGTTTAATTACACATAACTGCCAGTTATATAAGAGGAAACTACACTATTAGCATCAGTTAAAATACAGACTGCCTTCAGTTGAATAACAGGCCCCTTGAACATTTCATTTCAACTTCAACAAGCATACATCAGTGAGGTTCAGGGGAATGTACTTGGAAATTGGAATGTAAATAGAGAAAAAGGGGAGGAGTCAGCAACTTTGAACAGCAACAACAACAAACTTAACAATATTACACCACAGAAATACAGGCAGATTGCTTTGAAAAACTAGAAATATAGGCAGACTCCACAGGTCAATTCAACACACTTCAAATGCACTCCTAGCCTTCCCAGCTGAACCCATACACCTTTGTAATACTGCTAAACTCAAACCCTAACCGGAATCCAGAACTAATACTGAAATGGTAAGGTTGTTTTTGATTCTTCCATTTTTGATGTTTTGTTTTCTGAATAAACTTGGAATTAAAATGCCAACTGAAATCAAAAGCAGGAAAGAAAGCTGAAATTGAAACTCAGAGCTGAAGGCAGAAGAAGAAAAGAGAACCCCCTTCCCCAAGACATTCCATGCCCTTTTATAGGCAACCCCCCAGGAGAATAGATCAGATTCTGATTTTCTAATCAGTCCCCTCCCTATTTTCAGTTTGGTCCCTCTATTCTTAACTTGTTGAACAAGTAAATACATTACAATTATTAAAATATACACTTGTACCCCATTCTAGAAGGCCCTAGGGTATCCCTCTACCCATACAATACCTATACTGCCCTTCCATATACCTTGATATTACTATTCTTCTCAGAACTACCCTTTTCCATACCCAGATTACCCCTGGAAGCCCCTCAAAGTTACTGAACCTACCCTCATCCTTAACAGCTATAACCAATACCCTATCCCAATCTAAAACTAACTGAGAATGATTAACTAGCACTCAGAAAACAATTAATCAACTGACCCAACTCAATTGTTCAATTATATTAATTCAATCAAACTAAATGAAATCAAACTTAAGCTTAAGCTAACATGAACAACATTAAATGAATTGACATTAATTCTTAACTCGTAAACTCAACATCATTCAAACAAATATCAACTCAGAACTAATCAACAATTGACAGAACTAAACTAATACACATAAATCGTAAAATTATCAGAAAAATTAACGAAACAAAAACTGTAAATAAAACTTCAAACATGCGAGTAAAAGGAAACAGTAAAAACTCACTGAGGCACAAGGGACTCCGGCCAGTCAGAAACATCTGAATCCTTTCAGATTTTTGACGCGTAACATCCCTAACCATGTGTTCTTACAAGAGAACACATGGTTAAGGATACTACGGTTTGAAATCAAAAGGATTTGGTTTAGGGTTTTGTCCAAAAATTCTTAGATCTAAGATTCAGGCCGTTTCATGGAAATTTGAAAGAAAATAACCATGGATTAGGGTTGAGGGAAGAACGGGGATTATGTGGTGTGATTTTGGGCTGGTTTGGATGAACTTGTCACTTGGCCGGAAAACTTCAAACTAAGATTCAACGAGTTCCGGCCTTATTTGAGGTGAACTAGTGGGTGCTATGGAAAGAGGGGAGTGAGGGGTATCTGTGGTTTTAATCTAGGGGTGAACGACGTAGGTTGTGTTCACCGCCGGCGAGGGGTTTAGAGGCGGCGCAGATTAGGGTTTGAGAGGAGGGGTGGGGTGAGGAAGACGAGGCAACTGGGGGTAGGGGGGGAGGTTTCAGACATATATATACAGGTAACCTAGTTAGATCTGGACCGTTGGATTGATGAGATCCAATGGTCGTGGTTAGATGATGGGGAAACGACGTCGTTTGGACTTACTGGGAGGAGGACCGGGTTGGGGACCTGGGCTGGGCTGATTTGGAATGGGTTTAAGGCGTTTGGGCCTAAAAATTCTTTTAAATTAGCCCAAAATTTTCCAGCCCTTTGCCTCTCATTTGATTTCATTTTATCTAATTAGTTTCCATTTTGTAATTTTTGTAATTATTTTTCTGATTTTATAGAATTGCAACAATAAAAATAAAATCCTAATATACTTCAAAACTAAACTGACTAATGCCTAAAATTGTTTAAAAACTATTTCATGACAAATCCATAGTAAAAATCATTAAAATACGAAAGTGGCCTAATTTTTGTGATTTTCATGTTTTGTTTTTAAAATAATTAACCCTTAATTGATACTAAAACCTAAACACAAAAAATGCTTACTTTTGTATTAACATGCGCAAATAGGATGCAACAATTATCAGAAAACGACACCAAAATGCACAAAATTGTAAAAATAAAGGAAAATTATTTTGTTTGGGATTTTGGGAATAAAAATATTTAAGGTAAAAATCACGTGCTCACAGCTGCCCCTCTTTGCTCGGAAACATGAAGGGTTTTCGGGCAAAGATAAGTGAGCAAATACGAGCCATTTTTGTCTGTTTGAAAATTCCGTGGGAAGCCTTTTTGAAAAGTTTGACTGCATCCTGCTTCGGAGGTTGCCTACATATCCTGGGCTAAACAGGAATCAGGTCAGTGTAGTTCGGGAATGTCTGGTAGCTGGGACTACCATGAACTGTGATTGTACCACGCTTGCTGTTGTTACTGCTGCTGTTACTGCTTGCTGACCTCCCTTATTACACCATGTCAAAGATAAAAGAAGCTAAACTGACTATGCTCTATGAATTACAAAATCCTATCTAAATTCTTCAAACTTGCTCTTGTGCTTCCTTGCTGCCTTGTTGTCTTGTGTCTCCTTGTTGCCTCCTTATCTTGTTCTTTCTCGATAAAATTCCCTGTTGTTCTTCTGAAGCTTGAACTGTATGTATTCCTCTGTTATCCAGGCGGGCTCCTGACTTCGACTACAACTTAAAATATAACAACCTCCATTTCCAGGCGGGCTCCTGACTTCGACTCCATTCTTCGGGCAGGCTCTTGACTTTCGAAACTTGAGTTGCATGCCTCTATTCTTCAGGCGGGCTCCTGACTTCAAAATAGACAAAGAGATTGATTGAAAACTAAAATTGAATTATGTCACCTCTGTTCTCCAGGCGGGCTCCTGATTTCGACTGCTAAAAATATTTAACACCTCCATTTTTCAGGCGGGCTCCTGACTGCTAAAAATTAAATTATGTGTCTCTATTCTCCAGGCGGACTCCTGATTGCTAAAATTAATTTGTATGTCTCTATTCTCCAGGTGGACTCCTGATTGTAAGATAAACAAATAGATTGAGGGGAAGCTAAAAACTTGAATTATATCATCTCTGTTCTTCAGGAGGGCTCCTGATTGCTTAAAATCTGAATGGTATGTCTCTATTTTCTAGGCGGACTCCTGATTTCTGAATTTGAAATTGAATGTATTCCTCTGTTATCCAGGCGGGCTCCTGATTGCTCTAAACCATTATGACCCTAAGGTGTTACTTCTCACTGTACCAAGGTATCTTACCTAGGTATATGAACTACGTCCTATTATCCAGGAAGGTCCTGACAACTTGCACTCATTCTAATCATGTAAACTTTGAAGCCAAATTCCATTCCCCTTATGCATTTCAAGATTATCTTTGTATTTAATCAAACCGCACTTTGCGAGCGAACCTGATTACATGCTTGTTTTTCCTTCTTGGAGAATTCCTTCTCAACGGCTAACTTTTTGCCCCTGTTACAATCAAAGAAAATTTCGTCTGTTTAAAACGGTGGTTAGTTGATGGCCTTCTTGCTGAAAAATCCTTCCACTGCCTTGCTTTGTGTTGACTGCCTTCTACGCACTGTCCCTGAACCGCTTGACTTTCTGACCAACTTTTAAATTTCCCAACGTCCGGTGACCTAAATGTTTTACACCCACGCTGTTATTTCATTTTTTTGACCCTTTTGTTTGAGCTCTTGTCTTTCCCACGCCATTCCCCAATCATTTCACCGATGAAACTTCCGTTAATTCCCTGTATTCCACTTGGCATCAAGTTGTTTTTGACATGCTCTGACCAGATGTCATTTCTGGTCGAACAGATGACCGGTAGTGAGCTTTGAAGTCATTTCTTCTTGCATTGACCAAGACTAGTACTGAAACATCTCAGCTAGATAAAACTCTTGAAAGAAAATGAAATGCGATGATTTTAGTCAAGGATGAGAAGAATCCAAAACCAGATGTCTGTTTTAAAAAAAGAATGAAAACGACTTATCTCAGTGAGACAGCTGATACCAATGGTTATGACATGCATTTTGGATTGATCGGCCCAATCTGTCTGAATAACCAACTTTCAATTGCCATACATTGTTGCCCAGAACTTCCATTAATGGTTTAAATTACCCAACCCTTAACCTTGTTTTCCTGTAGTACCACGCAACGGTTTCCATCAACAGACCTTTCTCAGTTTGCCATCCCTCAACTCACTTTCGCCTTGCGGTGCCCGTGAAGGTTTTCACCACTAAGACTCTCTCATCTTGTTTTCTCTCAGCTCCCATCGCCTTACGGTGCCCGTGAAGGTTTTCACCAATAAGACTCTCATTTTTACTTTTTTTTTCTTGTTTGAACCAGAGTGTTGCCACTGATACGAATTACCGCTACCTGTTCGACCTGGCATTTCTTAGAAATTGATCAAAAGGTCTTTCTTTGGACCGTAATGTAGGCTTTTGGATTGGGTTAGAAAGAAAGGTTTAAAAAGGCTCAAAATAATTCGAATGGGTTTAAATTACAACTTTCGGAATCCAATTTTCACCAAATATCACAACTTCTGCCCCCGTTTCTTGCTTGGGGATTTTTGGATTTCTATTTTGGTATGACTGAACCTCAAAGTAAGGCTGCCTACGTACCCCTTCGGGATCAAGTCAAACGTAGTTCACTGTATTTAACTTTTGTTGTTGTGTTTTTCTCTTTTTTTTTTCTTTTCTTTCTCTTTCTGTTTTTCTTTTCTTTCTTTTCCTTTTCCTTTGTTTTTCTCCCTTTTTTCTTTTGCTTTTCTTTCTTTTCTTTTCCTTTGTTTTTCTCTCCTTTTTTCTTTATTTTCTTTCTTTTCTTTTCCTTTGTTTTTCTCTTCTTTCTTTTCCTTTTATTTTTCTCTTCTTTCTTTTATGTTCGGCACATGTGTTCCCTGATAGTGTCGTTGATTCCGAAAGAGGGGTATGAAAAAAAAATAAGTACGGCTCAAAGGGGATAACAAGGGGTAAGAGTGTTTGGATAGCAGGACAAAACGCCTTCATCATTTTAATATTTAAGATATGCCAAATACAAACAGATACATTCAGAAAATAAAGAAATCATACATAATATCTCTTGACCGCATCAGAATTGATGGCCATTTCTATACATTTTCCTTCCACTTCTGTCAAATACAATGCTTCGTTAGACAACACTCTGGTTACTACAAATGGTCCTTGCCAATTTGGGGCAAAATTTCCTTTTGCTTCAGCCCAATGAGGCAAAATCCGCCTCAATACTAACTGTCCGACTTCGAATTTCCTTAGACGCACTTTCTTGTTGTATGCTCTTGCCATTCTTCGTTGGTACAGCTGACCATGACACACTGATGCCAATCTCTTTTCGTCAACCAAACTCAACTGCTCAAGACGGCTTTTCACCCATTCATCATCATCGATCTCAGCCTCTGCCACGATTCGCAGAGACGGGATTTCCACCTCTGCGGGTATTACTGCCTCAGTGCCATATACCAATGAGTAAGGAGTCGTCCCCACCGAGGTACGAATGGTGGTGCAATATCCTAACAATGCAAAAGGTAATTTCTCATGTCACTGTCTAGATCCTTCAACCATCTTCCGGAGTATTTTCTTTATATTCTTATTGGCTGCTTCAACCGCACCATTTGCCTTGGGATGGTATGGAGTAGAATGCCTATGAGTAATCTTAAAATGCTCACATGTCTCCTTCATCAAATGACTATTAAGATTAGCCCCATTATCTGTGATGATTACCTTTGGAATCCCAAACCGACAGATGATATTTGAATGCACGAAGTCGACTACAACTTTCTTAGTCACAGACTTGAACGTCTTAGTTTCCACCCATTTGGTAAAATAATCTATAGCTACCAAAATAAACCTGTGTCCATTTGATGCTGCTGGATCGATTGGCCCAATAACATCCATGCCCCATGCAACAAAAGGCCATGGTGCGGACATCGTATGTAATTCTGATGGTGGAGAATGAATCAAATCTCCGTGCACTTGGCATTGATGACACTTACGCACAAAACTGATACAATCCCGCTCCATCGTGAGCCAATAATAACCCGCTCGGAGAATCTTTTTTGCTAGAACATACCCACTCATATGCGGTCCACAAACTCCGGAATGTACCTCAGTCATGATAATTGTGGCCTGCCTTGCATCTATACATCTCAACAAACCGAGATCTGGAGTTCTTTTATACAACACTCCTCCACTAAAGAAAAACCCGCTTTCCAATCGCCGAATCATTCTTTTATAATCACCGGTGTCCTGTATCGGATATACTCCCGCTCTAATGTATTATTTGATATCATGGAACCACGGCTCTCCATCAATTTCTTCTTCTATCATATTATAGTAAGCATGCTGATCACGGACCTGAATCTACAATGGATCAACATAAGCCTTATCTGGATGGTGCAACATTGACGCCAAAGTAGCCAAAGCGTCAGCAACCTCATTATGAGTCCTTGGAATGTGCCTGAATTCTATGGCCTGAAAACGCTGGCAAAGCTCATGCAGACACTGCCGATACGGTATAAGTTTCAGATCCCGTGTTTCCCATTATCCTTGAATCTGGTGTACCAGTAAGTCCGAATCACCCATGACCAAGACTTCCCGTACACCCATATCCACAGCTAATCTCAATCCCAATATACACGCCTCATATTTTGCCATGTTGTTTGTACAGTAGAAACAAAGCCGAGCTATAACAGGGTAATGCTGACCTGTTTCCGAAATAAGTACCGCTCCTATTCCCATGCCTTTCATATTTGCAGTCCCATCAAAGAAAAGAGTCCATCCCGACTTCTCAGCTTGTTCCAATTCATCAATGTGCATCACCTCTTCATCAGGGAAATAGGTTTTCAAAGGTTCATAATCTTCATCGACGGGGTTCTCAGCCAAATGATCGGCTAATGCCTGTGCTTTCATGGCGGTCCGTGTCACATAGATAATGTCGAACTCTGTAAGCAGGATCTACCACTTTGCAAGCCTCCCTGTGGGCATGGGTTTCTGAAAAATATATTTCAACGGGTCCAAGCGAGATATAAGGTAAGTAGTGTAAGATGACAAATAATGTTTCAACTTTTGTGCCACCCAAGTTAGGGCGCAACATGTCCTTTCCAGATGAGTATACTTAACCTCGTAAGATGTGAACTTCTTGCTGAGATAGTAGATAGCCTGCTCCTTTCTGCCCGTAATATCGTGCTACCCCAGTACACAACCGAATGAACTGTCCACAACTGTCAGATATTGAATCAGAGGTCTCCCTGGTTCTGGCGGAACCAACACGAGTGGGTTTGACAAATACCCCTTTATCTTATCAAAAGCCTCCTGACATTCATCAGTCCATTTGACCACGACATCTTTCTTTAACAACTTGAAAATTGGTTCACACGTTGCCGTGAGCTGAGCAATGAACCTGCTGATATAGTTCAATCTTCCCAACAAACTCATCACCTCGGTTTTGTTTCTTGGAGGTGGCAACTCCTGAATGGCTTTGATCTTTGACGGGTCTAATTCAATACCCCGCCGGCTGACTATAAACCCCAACAACTTCCCGGATGGCACCCCGAAAGCACACTTTGCAGGATTGAGCTTAAGATTGTACCTGCGAAGCCTTTGAAAGAACTTTCTCAAATCTCTGACATGGTCGGTTTGCTGTCTAGACTTCACGATCACATCATCCACGTACACCTCGATTTCCCAATGTATCATATCATGGAATATGGTTGTCATGGCCCCTCATATAAGTTGCCCCGGCATTTTTCAAACCAAACGGCATGACCCGATAACAATACGTTCCCCACGGCGTGATGAATGCCGTCTTTTCTGCATCTTTCTTGTCCATTAGAATCTAATGATAACCCGCATAACAATCCACAAAAGAGCCAATATCGTGTTTGGCACAATTGTTGATCAGTATATGGATGTTGGGCAGTGGGAAATTATCTTTTGGACTTGCCTTGTTAAGGTCTCGATAATCGACACACACCCTGGTCTTGCCATCTTTCTTCGGCACAGACACGACATTAGCTAACCAAGTGGGGTACCGTGTAACCTGAATGACTTTTGCCTCAAACTGCTTGGTAATCTCTTCTTTGATCTTCACACTTATGTTCGTTTTGAACTTTCTCAACTTCTGCTTGACAGGGAGGAATGTCGAATCAGTGGGTAATTTATGAACCACTAAATCGGTGCTTAGACCAAGCATATCATCATATGACCATGCAAACACATCTTTGTACTCATGCAATACTTTAATTATCTCCTCCTTGAGTTGTGGCTCCAGATGAACACTTATTTTAGTTTCCCGCACATTGTCTTGGTCCCCTAGATTAACTGCTTCTGTGTCATTTAGGTTAGGTTTGGGTTTTTCTTCAAAATGACTTAATTCTTTACTAATTTCCTCATAAGCTTCATCATTGTTACAATCCACCCCATCATCACACTCGATTTCTTGTATTATTACTTCTGAGCTAAATTGGCTTTTAAAACTGGGCCAAAGATTCCTCACGCATGTCATATCATTGATATTAGCATAAAAAGAACTGTACAAAAAGAAAAGAAAATGGAAAGAGAATTAGGGGCAAAGAAGATTGCATTTCATTAAAGGTAAAGATAACAAGGTTTTAACTCATCCAAACGGACGGAACATAGCAACTTGATTACAAAACCCTGGAATAATCTAGGTGACAAAAGGAAAACAAAACCCACTACCACGACTCCCTCCGAATTGGAAGAGGAGTAGCTTCCCACTTGTTGATATTAGTATGTGGTCCGATGTACTGTATGTCTGCTCCGCTTGACCCTGCCCCGGCCTCAACCATGTTTACTTCAGCAAATACTCTCTCGAGCACCTTATCTAAATTCCCCTCTGCCCCAATCAGTGAACCTGACATCTTTGCCTATGACTGTTTATTGCTACCCGGCCTGACGAAGGACCTGGACAAACGTGGAATAGGTTTAGGAAGAACCCAAGCTTTCTTTTTCAATTTATGGGCCCTCCTAACATCTGCCGCTGTTGGTTTGAAACCTAATCCGAAGGTGTCCAGATTTTTGGGAAGGGACACAGGTTGAATAATGCCCTGAAGTTCAGCCCCCAGACCTTTCCCTGGCATGAACCCGTTATTCAGCATTTCTGATACTACCATGACGGTCGCAGCTGCCACTCTGGGACATTGGATGCTTTTACCTTCGGGCACTTTGCTTACCGGGACCGTGTCGAAGACCTGATAAACCCATGATCCTTTATCATCTTCAGTTTCTATAAAGGGCACAATGGTATCATTCATGGTGCATGTGGGATCTTCCCCATGTAACACAATTTCTTGTCTGTCCCACTCGAACTTGACCATTTGGTGCAGCGTGGAAGGCACGACTTTGTCCGCGTGAATCCATGGTCGACCCAACAAGAGATTGTAGGACACTGCAGCATCCAACACCTGAAAGTCCATTGTGAACTCGATTGGGCCAATAGTCAATTCGAGTATAATATCCCCTACTGTGTTTGTTCCCCCTTCGTCGAACCCTCGAACACAAATGCTATTTTTGTGGATTCTATCCTCCTCGATCTTCAACTTGCTCAACGTGGACAACGTGCAAATATTAGCACTCGACCAGTTATCGATCAGTGCCCGAGTAACCATTGAACCTTCACATTTAACCGTCAAATAGAGAGCTTTGTTGTGTTCTGTGCCTTCCACAGGCAATTCATCATCAGAAAATGCTACCCTGTTCACTTCAAAGATTTTGTTGGCAATTGTCTCTAAATGGTTCACTGAAATTTTGTCAGGCACATGAGCCTCATTCAATATCTTCATCAAAGCTCGGCAATGCTCGTCAGAGTGAATCAATAGTGACAACAACGAGATTTGGGCCGGTGTTTTTCTCAGTTGTTCAACAATGGAATAATCTTGTACTTTCATCTTCTTCAGAAACTCTTCTGCCTCTTCTTCCATCACAACATTTTTGACTGACACAGGATTGTCTTTAGCACCCTTAACCTTTCTCAACTCTTCGGGAGCGAAACAACATCCCGACCGGGTTAGTCCTTGTGCTTTACAACTTTCTTCCTCAACTTCCTTTCCTTTGTATGTCACCACTATCTTGTCATATTTCCACGGTACGGCTTTGCTATCAACCAAAGGTAACTGGACTACCGGTTTTATGACAACTGGTTCTACGTAAGCTCCTTTCACAACCACCACGGGTGCAGATGATGACCCTGGTACCATTAACTTGACTGGCTCTGGCTTCTTTGCGGCCACAAATGGTCCCTTTCCCATTACCAACACTGGCTTGTCTTTTATTGCTTTTAACTGAACCACTGGCTTTGCACTCACTGTCTTTTCTTTGGCTTCCGTAGAACGAATCACCATAACCACCTGCGAAGGTTTTTTAGGCTCTGCCCCCTTATGTATCAGTTCGATCATGTTGGCCTCATAATGTGCTGGTAACGGATTTTGATTGATGTTCGGGGCTTCTGGAGCCTGTACTTCAATACGACGATTATCAATGAGCTCTTGTATCGCGTTTTTCAACTTCCAACATTTTTCGGTATCATGCCTCGACATCCCTGAGCAATACTCACAGTTAACAGAATGGTCCAGGTTTCTGGGAAGGGGGTTTGGTGCTTTGGATTCAATCGGAGTCAACATTCCCAACTATTTCAATCTGTGGAAGAGAGTAGTGTAAGATTCTCCCAACGGAGTAAATGTTTTTCTATTTGGGGCCTTCTCACTTCTAAACGCTTGGTTTGGGCGGAAGTTGGTTCCTGGTCTGTTTGCCCTGGGAGGTGGATAGGTGTTTTGTGGGGGTGGATGTGTGTTTTGGGGATTTGGTGTACGCCATTGCGAGTGCACCGAGGACTGAGTGTAGGTCTGGGCGTGGTGAATAGAAAAGTGTGGTTCTGGTGGTGGATAATAGTGTTGCGGTGGGCCATATGGGGTATATTGGTAGTTTGGATGGTGGGGTCTGGGTTGGTTGTAATAGAGTGGAGGGTTATTGGGCCTGGACCAAGCACTAGCTTCAACCGTAGCCACTTATTCTTTCTTTTTCTTTCCAAGCACACCACCAGTACCGCTTTGGATGGCCTGGGTGGTTGCTTTCAATGCCGAGTAAATCAAGATTTTGTTAGATTTCAAATCCTTCTTCAATCATGGCTCCCATATTTACCACTTCATTAAACGACTTGCCGACAGATGTCACTAGATGACCAAAATAGGTAGGTTCCAAGGTTTGCAAGAAGTAATCTACCATCTCACTCTCCCTCATGGGAGGATCAACCCTTGCAGCTTGTTCCCTCTAGCGGAAACCAAACTCTCTAAAACTTTCCCCAGGCTTCTTTTCCAACTTCAACAATGACAGACGATCAGGGACTATCTCAAGGTTATATTGAAAATGGCCAATGAATGCCTGTGCCAAATCATCCCATGTATACCATCGGCCGGGGTCTTGCCTCGTGTACCATTCTAGCACTGACCCGCTCAGGCTTTGACCGAAATAGGCTATCAACAATTCATCCTTTCCCCCAACACCTCTCATTTTGCTACAAAAGCCACGCAAATGGGCTACTGGGTCACCGTGACCCTCATACAAGTCAAACTTCGGCATTTTAAACCCCGCAGGCAACTGAACATCAGGAAAAGGGCACAAATCTTTGTATGCGACGCTGACTTGGTTACCTAAACCATGCATGTTCCTGAAGGATTTCTCCAGGATTTTGACTTTACGAATCACTTCCTCCTGTTCTGTATTCTTAACCGGTTTCTCAACTTCTCCCGGGATTTCAAAATGGGGAGAATAGGTATATGGCTCAGGTGCTTTGAAAGTGGGATCGAGATGGTAATATTGGGTGTCGTGAGCTTGGAATAGCAGCTCACTGGACGATCTATGTAGTGGGGCTGGGAGAGGTGCCACAAAGACTGGAACCATGGGTAGTGGATGGTTCTGTTTGGGGGGTGGAGCTGGGGGAGCGTATGAAGTGGTACCATAACCCTGGGCATGATAAGGGAAAGCTGAAGATGCATGGGGAGTGGTGGGCTCCTGAGCTTGAGCCAGGGGTGGGATGTAAGATGGGTTAGCAGGATATAGTGGTGACGGATGTCCCTGAGACCATGCCCGATGCATTTCAGCCATCTGTGCTTTTAATTTCCTCATCTCTTCTTTCATAGCACCCATATCTGTTACCTCAACCTCGTTTGAAGGGTCTACGATGCTGATTTCCGAATCCTGCTGTGTCATTTTTACTTGATCTTTCGACCGGGTGTTGTACGGGTGAGTTTCCAGAATTGCCAATCAACTAACCACCTGCCTGGACTCACACATTTAGACAACCACGTTGTTAGTGATTAAGCCTTAACAGATTTAACAACCGCACGTTGGCATGAATACACTTATACAGTTAATAGTTTTTATTATGCGTTTGCTCGATTGTATGCGTCATCCCGACACTTCTTTCCTTGTTTCTTTTTCCCTTTGTTTTTCACATTTCTTCACCTCATCCCTCTCTTGTGCTTTTCTTTCTCTTTCTGTTTTTCTGCTCTTTTCCTTCTTTCTCTCTTTCTCGGTGTTCCTTTTATTTTCTTCTTTTTTTCTTTCTATTTTCTTACAATTATGGTCGAATCCTATGGAGATTGCCTACGTATCGTGACCCCGTACGAATCAGACCAAGCGTAGTTTGTGAAAATAAATGCAAAAATAAAGGGTGGAAGTAAGAAATTTCAAAATTTTCCATTTTCATCACTAAACAGACTATTATAAACCCAACATTTCGGAACGAAGCTAACAGACACAATTTAAATGCAAATACAGACTCTAAAACTGAAGACATACTTGACCTGGACAGATAACAGACATACGAAAGACTGACTCAAAATGGTAGAAAATTACAGACACAGACTATGCATATTCTAGTACTTCAAACTTAGGTGTCCACGGGGCGTCGTTCGGCCTCGCCGCGGGCCTATGATCCAAATCCCTTTCAAGCTGCTCTAACTCATTCATGGTTCGCTTCACATAGACCATCACTGCTGAGACAAAAGTAGTATGGGTCATGTCTTCACAAACCCGGCATCTCCTGAAAATGGCATGAGCAATGGCTCTAATCCTGTCTTTTGTTTGCTTCTTTTCTATGAGCAAGCGTCTTATCTGATCGCTGCATGTCTTTAAAGCTCGAGAGTCCTGCAGGTGTTGGTCTTGCAGCTGCTGCACTTCTACCTCCATTTGGGCCAACAGGTTGTAACAATGTCCGCTTTCAATTTCAAAATCTCTAGCCTGCCTAACCGCTTTATCCTCAAGGGCAACCACTTTTCTCTTTAAATTGGCAACAATTTTCTCATGGTCCCTTTTCAACTGATTCAAGTATCGGGGACGATCCTCTGTTCTTGTAGCCCACTGGGCTTTAAGTTCTGCCATGACATTCTTAGATTTTTCTAATTCATCCCGCCATTCCCTGACTTCGTTTTCCAATCTTTTCACCAATTGCTCATCGGATCGGCTCCTCGGTTGCTTATCGATGGTTATCTTTAACTGTCGGATTTGGGCCCTAAGTGCTTCATTTTCTCGATCCAGTCTATTCTTTTCACCTTGATATGCGACAACCTGTACACTGTTCTCGAATTTCAGGCTCTCAACTTGCTACTTCAGTTTACCAATCTCAACTCGATAGCCTTCTTCCTTTGCTAACCAGTCCCACTGTTCTTGGGACGACTTGGCGAATTCTTCGAGATGAGGTCTTTTAGCCGGTCTCCCACATGCCATGTCACCTCTGAACCAATCATGATACCCTGGGGCAACTTCCCCTTTAACCCTGTCAGACACACAAGTGTTCGCCATCAAATGTTGACACTCACTCCAAATTTGGCGAACTTCTTCCTCGGGGAATCGACCGTCATGACTAATTTCGACCACTTGGGCACTCAGATCTTCATCTCTCGGTACTGCTTGATATCTCCCGAGTTGCCTCAGAACCCAATATGGTACATAGGGCTGGATGCTTTTGAGTCCCATCAACAAAAAATGCGGGTGGGTTGCTGGCATATATATGATTTCTTCGACAGGCAACCATCCAAGCACCCACTGTATCTGGCTGGCATTGAGGTTCCGAAATAATAATGCCCAGGCTGTGACTCCTTCAGGTAGACTAGTCCCTTTGATTATTGTGTAAAATTCACCTATACAAGTTTTCTCATCCGAACCATAACTCAATAGCTGAGAGCGAGGGCACAAATGCTCAGTCATCCACATTTGTAACAGCAGGTTACATCCCTCAAAAAATTTGCCCCCAGCTTTGCACGCAGTGAGAGCTCGGAAGATATCAACCACGATCATAGGTTCTAAAGTGCTTTTCCCCATGGTTTGCAAGGTACTGACGACTCCCGCTACTTTCACATCAATATTACCATCTTTCCTTGGGAATATTATGAGGCCCAAAAAGGCTATCATAAATGCCACTTGTCTGTGTTCCTCCCATTTTTGTCGGCTATTTCTACTGCATAGCTTAAAGTCTGGACTATTGAACCCGCCCACATGGCCATATCTATCATACATGAAGCGGAAACTGCAGAAACCCTTTGCAAAATTTGGATGATGAATTGTTCGGGGTATTTTCAAGGAATCCAAGAATCGGTGTATGGTAATGGCCCTAGGAGCAATCAAGTATTTGAATCTCAATGGAGCTTGATCGCTTCCAATGTACCCCGCTATTTCTTCCAATGTTGGGGTTAGCTCAAAGTCTAAAAAATGAAATACATTATGTGCCGAATCCCAATGGGCGACCAATGCCCTGATAATATCCCCCCGAGGCTGAATGTTTAATAAATCCGG
This sequence comes from Nicotiana sylvestris, assembly GCF_000393655.2. Classification (NCBI taxonomy): domain Eukaryota; kingdom Viridiplantae; phylum Streptophyta; class Magnoliopsida; order Solanales; family Solanaceae; genus Nicotiana; species Nicotiana sylvestris. The sequence continues at coordinate 11,304,964 of NC_091060.1, forward strand.
AAGATCTTTCAAATATTTTCTCACTTCGTCTTGCCCCTCTTTGCCTAAATCATTCCACCATAATTGCAGTTCAAAAGGGATTTTGGTCATTATTGAAAAAGGCTTATTTACCATCGTGCTCATCCTGCACATTTATTAAAGTGTTTAAGCAAAAGAAAACTCTTGTTTGACTCAACAAAGAAAACTGTCTATATTTGGGACTCAAAATTACCTATATATTTTCAAGCGAAGAACTTAACTTTCAAACATGGCCTTCCAGTGCTTTGGGAAAAGACTTTAAGGCTATTTATGACAAGACGGCTCTACTTAGCTTCTTTTATTTCAAGATAAAAATAAATAAATATAAAAAAATGAAAACACATGACCCAAAAGTAGCTATTTATGCAAGTTCAGCCTTCCGGCGTTCCGTTTGGGAACATTTTGCTAATTTTGACAAAAACGGCATCACCTGGTTTATTTATGACAAAAATTAAAATTTTGATATGTTCTGGTTATTTTGCAAAAGGGAAAGTTGGACCCGATGAGGGTTGCCTATGTATCTCACGCCCTGTGAGAATCAAACCTGCGTAGTTCGGGCGAATTAACCGAACCATTTTAAAACAAGACTCTTTTTGATTTTCATTTTTCATGGCAAGACAAACTATTTTCCTTTTCTATTTTTTGAAAGCAAGATAAAATAACGACTTTTTTTTTATTTTCGACAAACAATAAAACAACCTACTTTTCCAAACTAAAATAAAGACCCTTTTCCATTTTCTCTTTCAACAAACAAATGTCCGAAAATAAAACTCTTTTTTCCTATTTTTTCCGTTTTCTCAAAATTTCGGCAAAGTTTCGACAGTACTTAGTTTTCTGTTATTTCTCTCTTTTTTTTTTCTCGATTTTTCAACATTCCCGAGATTCAGAAACCGGTCAACATGCAGGTTCGAAACAAATATATGTACAGAGCAAGTAGGATGCATCAGGATGGTCCTTTCATTTCAGGTTGCTAGCCCTAGACGGACCCAACCCCTGTGTTGAGTCCCCTAAGTCAAATGCAACATGATGCAAATAATCGTTCCTACTAGGGATCCGGCATAAAGTCATGTTATTCTATGTTCAAATCCTGAGTCGGTGTTCTAGACTGTGTACCCGAGCGGACAACTCAAGTCGAGGAGGGGGCAACTTACCGGGAACCAAAAGGCCATCTGGCTTCGTAACTTGTCCGACCTCTTTCTTATTTCAGGGTCTGACACTAACAGAATAGGGAGTCTCAACCAGTAAGCACATCCCCAGAGGTGAGAAGAGAAGGGTGTCGACACAGTTTATATACAGTTCAGATAATATCAAAGCGGTAGCATTTAGTACATTCAGCACAAAGCATGTAGGAAAACCAGATATAACCAAATATAACAATTTATCTAAGCTCGAATTTTGAACCCTGAACAAAACGTTCTGGGTTCTTGTTCCCCAGCAGAGTCGCCAGAGCTGTCACACCTCCTTTTTCTACACCCACAAGGGCGTAAAGGAGTTTTTCGATTTAAAGGACAATCGAAACGTGATTTAATTATTAATTAATTCAGAGTCGCCACTTGAGAGATTAATGGTGTCCCAAGTCACCGATTGAATCCCGAACCGAGGAAATTTATGACTCTGTTAACAGTACGCGAACCAGAAATCCGAGTAAGGAATTCTATTAATCCGGGAGAAGGTGTTAGGCATTCCCGGACTCCGTGGTTCTAGCACGGTCGCTTAACTGTTGTATTTAATTGTATCTGATTTTAATACATGCTAGCTTATGTGCCTTTTATTTGTATACCGCTTTTATCATTATATTTTAAAAGAATTGCAACGTTGTGGAAATGCGTCTTGGACCACGTCACAATCAATGCACCCGTGGTTGTCAACACATTTCGACATCTGTTGAGATTTGGATTTGGGTCGCATCAATGCGCACCCGAGTTTAAGAAAGTAATTTTAATCAAATCGAGCCTAAAGATTCTAATGTAATATGATTTTAAGGAAAACCATGGAATTTGCTAAATGGCCATCCCAATTTCTAATCAATATAATGACCAAATGTTGACAGCCTGCGTATGTGATTTTATTCGGGCGAGGCTAGTAGCAATACCGAAGTAACTATGATTTCCTACTTATTTATGTGTCTTTAAAAGACTAACGAATTTGGAATTTGAATCACATTGAAGTAAACTAAAAAAAACCAATTTTAAATAAAATGGGCCTGCCTCACGACGTTGATACAGCCCAATTGGCCCAACAAATATGGGCACAATTCCACTGTCACGTTTGATGTAACATCAACGAATCACTACAATGACAAAGCATACCCTCATCTAGCTGATAGCCGTGAATTCCAGAATTACTAAATCGATTTGCCCTACTAATTACCTACCAAGACCTGCTGCTCTAATGAACCAAACCAATTATGAATGAAATTTTAATCAAAAGCAGACCTTCTACTACACTGTCATGACCAATCACAAAATACTAGTAACCAGGCTGAATGTCACCAGACTTACTCCTGAATTCACGTATCATTTACATAGATACAATTACTACTGATTACTATTGAATTCACACAAATTTTCCAATTAGACCACATGTGCTCAATGCTATTTCAACTGTCCAATTTAATAGTTCAACATTACGCAACTTTTAACATATAATCAACCTTACTGAACAAGTTTAATTTCACATAACTGCCAGTTATATAACAGGAAACTACACTATTAGCATCAGTTAAAATACAGACTGCCTTCAGTTGAATAACAGGCCCATTGAACATTTCATTTCAACTTCAACAAGCATACATCAGTGAGGTTCAGGGGAATGTACCTGGAAATTGGAATGTAAATAGAGAAAAAGGGGAGGAGTCAGCTACTTTGAACAGCAATAGCAACAAACTCAGCAATATTACACCACAGAAATACAGGCAGATTGCTTTGAAAACCAGAAATATAGGCAGACTCCACAGGTCAATTCAACACACTTCAAATGTACTCCTAGCCTTCCCAGCTGAACCCATACACCTTTGTAATACTGCTAAACTCAAATCCTAACCGGAATCCAGAACTAATACTGAAATGGTAAGGTTGTTTTTGATTCTTTCATTTTTGATGTTTTGTTTTCTGAATAAACTTGGAATTAAAATGCCAACTGAAATCAAAAGCAAGAAAGAAATCTGAAATTGAAACTCAGAGCTGAAGGCAGAAGAAGAAAAGAGAACCCCCTTCCCCAAGACATTCCATGCCCTTTTATAGGCAACCCTTAGGAGAATAGATCAGATTCTGATTTTCTAATCAGTCCCCTCCCTATTTTCAGTTTGGTCCCTCTATTCTTAACTTGCTGAACAAGTAAATACATTACAATTATTAAAATCTACACTTGTACCCCATTCTAGAAGGCCCTAGGGTATCCCTCTACCCATACAATACCTATACTGACCTTCCATATACCTTGATATTACTATTCCTATCAGAACTACCTTTCCATACCCAGATTACCCATGGAAGCCCCTCAAAGTTACTGAACCTACCCTCATCCTTAACAGCTATAACCAATACCCTATCCCAATCTAAAACTAACTGAGAATGATTAACTAGCACTCAGAAAATAATTAATCAACTGACCCAACTCAATTGTTCAATTATATTAATTCAATCAAACTAAATGAAATCAAACTTAAGCTTAAGCTAACATGAACAACATTAAATGAATTGACATTAATTCTTAACTCGTAAACTAAACATCATTCAAACAAATATCAACTCAGAACTAATCAACAATTGTCAGAACTAAACTAATACACATAAATCGTAAAATTATCAGAAAAATTAACGAAACAAAAACTGTAAATAAAACTTCAAACATGCGAGTAAAAGGAAACAGTAAAAACTTACAGAGGCACAAGGGACTCCAGCCAGTCAGAAACATCTGAATCCTTTCAGATTTTTGACGCATAACATCCCTAACCATGTGTTATTACAAGAGAACACATGGTTAAGGATACTACGGTTCGAAATCAAAAGGATTTGGTTTAGGGTTTTGGCCAAAAATTCTTAGATCTAAGATTCGGGCCGTTTCATGGAAATTTGAAAGAAAATAACCATGGATTAGGGTTGAGGGAAGAACGGGGATTATGTGGTGTGATTTTGGGCTGGTTTGGATGAACTTGTCACTTGGCCGGAAAACTTCAAACTAAGATTCGACGAGTTCCGGCCTTATTCGAGGTGAACCAGTGGGTGCAATGGAAAGAGGGGAGTGAGGGGGATCTGTGGTGTTAATCTGGGAGTGAACAGCGTAGGTTGTGTTCACCGCCGGCGAGGGGTTTAGAGGCGGCGCAGATTAGGATTTGAGAGGAGGGGTGGGTTGAGGAAGACGAGGCAACTGGGGGTAGGGGGGAGGTTTCGGACATATATATACAGGTAACCTAGTTAGATCTGGACAGTTGGATTGATGAGATCCAACGGTCGTGGTTAGATGATGGGGAAACGACGTCGTTTGGACTTACTGGGAGGAGGACCGGGTTGGGGACCTGGGCTGGGCTGATTTGGAATGGGTTTAAGGCGTTTGGGCCTAAAAATTCTTTTAAATTAGCCCAAAATTTGCCAGCCCTTTGCCTCTCATTTGATTTCATTTTGTCTAATTATTTTCCATTTTGTAATTTTTGTAATTATTTTTCTGATTTTATAGAATTACAACAATAAAAATAAAATCCTAATATACTTCAAAACAAAACTGACTAATGCCTAAAATTGTTTAAAAACTATTTCATGACAAATCCATAGTAAAAATCATTAAAATGCGAAAGTGGCCTAATTTTTGTGATTTTCATGTTTTGTTTTTAAAACAATTAACCCTTAATTGATACTAAAACCTAAATGCAAAAAATGCGTACTTTTGTATTAACATGCGCAAATAGGATGCAACAATTATCAGAAAACGACACCAAAATGCACAAAATTGTAAAAATAAAGGAAAATTATTTTGTTTGGGATTTTGGGAATAAACATATTTAAGGCAAAAATCACGTGCTCACAACCGTGTACCATTGGATTTTGCCTTAAATAACTCCTATGTATTTACCTTCATTGTACTGCTTGGAAAATATTTTTTGGTTAACTCTTTCCTTAATTGTCTTTCACCCGTTGGAAAATAGAATCCCTTAATTAAAGGGAGATTTATTTCAATGTTATTCTCTTACCTTTCTTACTCGTTTTCTGCACTATAAAAGGGACTACCCTTCTGCACTTTTGAGAGGACTTCGAGTTCAATACCTTGAACCTTTAGTTCAATACTTTCAACTTACTACACACTTACAATACTGCCTTGAGTTCAATACTCTCACAACATTCTGTTCTTTCTGAGATCTTTTGGAACTGTTTGCTTGCAACTTGGCTTTTCAGGACTACTATTTTACTTGTTTGGTTTCCCTGAAACTAGTATGTTCTAATTTAACTTTCCTGCCTCACCCCTATGTGTTTATTCATAGTTTTCTGCAATCCTGTTTACTCTGTTGTTCATGTTCAGTGATTAATGTTAACTATGTATGTTTTTCCTTGCATCTGTTTCTGTTGTGAATCCCCACCCCTATTTCCTTCTATGTGTTTGAGTTAAGGCTCATGGACTGGTAGTATCCATATTGCTGCCTAGGTTTGAACTTGATCCTCAATGGATCCTAAC